>NC_079190.1:415064805-415346484 GCF_029499605.1 Hyla sarda
CGGAGCGTGTTCGCTCCGGGTCTGATTACGGTCGACCGCAGGGCCGGCGGCGTGTGAAATCACGCCCCCGTGTGACGTCACGCTCCACCTCTCAATGCAAGCCTACGGGAGGGGGCGTGATAGCTATCATGCCCCCTCCCGTAGGTTTGCATTGAGGGGCGGAGCGTGACGTCATACGGGGGCGGGGGCGTGACGTCACATGCCGATGGCCCTGCGAGCACGCTCCGGGGACTGATTAAAAAGGGGGTGCCGCGCGCATGATCCCGGGCGTCCCCAGCTGCGGGACTCCCGCGATCAGGCATCTTATCCCCTATCCTTTGGATAGGGGATAAGATGTGTAAGCACCGGAGTACCCCTTTAAGAATATATATCACCTATGTTATAACATTCTGGAACAAGACAATCAAAAACAGTAGTCATGCTTTTACTTAGTCACTCCCTTGTAAAAGAACATTTACATAACACATGTAAAGAAATTTAAAAATTTAAAAAGTTAACAAAAAAAGAAAACTCCACAAAAGATTGTTAATTTACAAGAAATATGACATGGCGGCATTGGAAACTTTACTAGATTACACATTTTGAGCACAAATACATATAAATTGCTATGCTCAGTTCAGTCCTCCTCCCCTACAGAATTCCTGTCCATCTCCAAAATTGGTGTATTTTTAACTATTTGCTTCTTTTATCACAAATAGTAGTAACATGAAAGTTTCCATTGCCCACAATCTCATAATCTGGTATTCCTAAATTTAAACATTCAAAAACAATTGAAGCTTTAAGGCCCCTTTCACACTACATAATTACTCAGAAAATCGGCATTAAAACGGTAGTTACCTAGTCCTATACGGCCGTTGGAAAATCCCATTATAGTCTATGAGATTTTTCTAATAGCCGTTTTAACCCGTTATTTTATGATGGAAGATAGTAATGGCAGAAATAGTTCATGAACTATTTCTCCCGTTACTATCTTCCGTCACAAATAATGGCCGTTATTAATAACGGGCTATAACGTGTTAAAACGGCTATTAGAAAAATCCCACAGACTATAATAGGATTTTCTAACGTCCGTATAGGATTTTGTAACTGCCCTTCTGCTGACGATTTTCTGACGGAAGAATATATATCACCTGTTATAAAATTCTGGTATAAGATAATCAAAACAGTTGTCATGCTTTTAGTCACTCCCTTGCGAAAGAACATTGAAATAACACATATAAAGACAAATGAAAAGTTAACAAAAAAGGAAATTCCACAATAGATTGTTAATATACAAGGAATATGACATGGCGGCCTTGGAAACTTTACTAGATTGCATCTTTTGAGCACAGTTACAAATAAATCGCTATGCTCAGTTCAGGCCTCCTCCGCCCCTACAGCCTTCCTGTCCATCTCCAAAATTGGTGCATTTTTAACTATTTGCTTCTTTTATCACAAATAGTAGTAACATGAAAGTTTCCATTGCCCACAATCTCATAATCCGGTATTCCTAATTTTAAACATTCAAAAACAATTGAAGCTTTAAAGGGGTACTCCGGTGCTTACAAATCTTATCCCCTATGCAAAGGATAGGGGATAAGATGCCTTATCGCGGGAGTCCCGCAGCTGGGGACGCCCGGGATCATGCACGCAGCACCCAGTTTGTAATCAGTCCCCGGAGCGTGTTCGTTCCGGGTCTGATTACGGTCGACCGCAGGGACGGCGGCGTGTGAAATCACGCCCCCGTGTGACGTCACGCTCCACCTCTCAATGCAAGCCTACGGGAGGGGGCGTGATAGCTATCATGCCCCCTCCCGTAGGTTTGCATTGAGGGGTGGAGCGTGACGTCATACGGGGGCGGGGGCGTGACGTCACATGCCGATGGCCCTGCGAGCACGCTCCGGGGACTGATTAAAAAGGGGGTGCCGCGCGCATGATCCCGGGCGTCCCCAGCTGCGGGACTCCCGCGATCAGGCATCTTATCCCCTATCCTTTGGATAGGGGATAAGATGTGTAAGCACCGGAGTACCCCTTTAAGAATATATATCACCTATGTTATAACATTCTGGAACAAGACAATCAAAAACAGTAGTCATGCTTTTACTTAGTCACTCCCTTGTAAAAGAACATTTACATAACACATGTAAAGAAATTTAAAAATTTAAAAAGTTAACAAAAAAAGAAAACTCCACAAAAGATTGTTAATTTACAAGAAATATGACATGGCGGCATTGGAAACTTTACTAGATTACACATTTTGAGCACAAATACATATAAATTGCTATGCTCAGTTCAGTCCTCCTCCCCTACAGAATTCCTGTCCATCTCCAAAATTGGTGCATTTTTAACTATTTGCTTCTTTTATAACAAATAGTAGTAACATGAAAGTTTCCATTGCCCACAATCTCATAATCCGGTATTCCTAATTTTAAACATTCAAAAACAATTGAAGCTTTAAAGGGGTACTCCGGTGCTTACATATCTTATCCCCTATGCAAAGGATAGGGGATAAGATGCCTTATCGCGGGAGTCCCGCAGCTGGGGACACCCGGGATCATGCACGCGGCACCCAGTTTGTAATCAGTCCCCGGAGCGAGTTCGCTCCGGGTCTGATTACGGTCGACCGCAGGGCCGGCGGCGTGTTAAATCACGCCCCCGTGTGACGTCACATTCCACCTCTCAATGCAAGCCTACGGGAGGGGGCGTGATAGCTATCATGCCCCCTCCCATAGGTTTGCATTGAGGGGCGGAGCGTGACGTCACACGGGGGCGGGGGCGTGACGTCACATGCCGCTGGCCCTGCGAGCACGCTCCGGGGACTGATTAAAAAGGGGGTGCTGCGTGCATGATCCCGGGCGTCCCCAGCTGCGGGACTCACACGATCAGGCATCTTATCCCCTATCCTTAGGATAGGGGATAAGATGTTTAAGCACCGGAGTACCCCTTTAAGAATATATATCACCTATGTTATAACATTCTGGAACAAGACAATCAAAAACAGTAGTCATGCTTTTACTTAGTCACTCCCTTGTAAAAGAACATTTACATAACACATATAAAGAAATTTAAAAATTTAAAAAGTTAACAAAAAAAGAAAACTCCACAAAAGATTGTTAATTTACAAGAAATATGACATGGCGGCATTGGAAACTTTACTAGATTACACATTTTGAGCACAAATACATATAAATTGCTATGCTCAGTTCAGTCATCCTCCCCTACAGAATTCCTGTCCATCTGCAAAATTGGTGTATTTTTAACTATTTGCTTCTTTTATCACAAATAGTAGTAACATGAAAGTTTCCATTGCCCACAATCTCATAATCTGGTATTCCTAAATTTAAACATTCAAAAACAATTGATGCTTTAAGGCCCCTTTCACACTACATAATTACTCAGAAAATCGGCATTAAAACGGTAGTTACCTAGTCCTATACGGCCATTGGAAAATCCCATTATAGTCTATGAGATTTTTCTAATAGCCGTTTTAACCCGTTATTTTATGATGGAAGATAGTAATGGGAGAAATAGTTCATGAACTATTTCTCCCGTTACTATCTTCCGTCACAAATAATGGCCGTTATTAATAACGGGCTATAACGTGTTAAAACGGCTATTAGAAAAATCCCACACACTATAATGGGATTTTCTAACGTCCGTATAGGATTTTGTAACTGCCCTTTTGCTGACGATTTTCTGACAGAAGAATATATATCACCTGTTATAAAATTCTGATATAAGATAATCAAAACAGTTGTCATGCTTTTAGTCACTCCCTTGCGAAAGAACATTGAAATAACACATATAAAGACAAATGAAAAGTTAACAAAAAAGGAAATTCCACAATAGATTGTTAATATACAAGGAATATGACATGGCGGCCTTGGAAACTTTACTAGATTGCATCTTTTGAGCACAGTTACAAATAAATCGCTATGCTCAGTTCAGGCCTCCTCCGCCCCTACAGCCTTCCTGTCCATCTCCAAAATTGGTGCATTTTTAACTCTTTGCTTCTTTTATCACAAATAGTAGTAACATGAAAGTTTCCATTGCCCACAATCTCATAATCCGGTATTCCTAATTTTAAACATTCAAAAACAATTGAAGCTTTAAAGGGGTACTCCGGTGCTTACATATCTTATCCCCTATGCAAAGGATAGGGGATAAGATGCCTTATCGCGGGAGTCCCGCAGCTGGGGACGCCCGGGATCATGCACGCGGCACCCAGTTTGTAATCAGTCCCCGGAGCGTGTTCGCTCCGGGTCTGATTACGGTCGACCACAGGGCCGGCGGCGTGTGAAATCACGCCCCCGTGTGACGTCAAGCTCCACCTCTCAATGCAAGCCTGCGGGAGGGGACGTGATAGCTATCATGCCCCCTCCCGTAGGTTTGCATTGAGGGGCGGAGCGTGACGTCATACGGGGGCGGGGGCATGACGTCACATGCCGCTGGCCCTGCGAGCACGCTCCGGGGACTGATTAAAAAGGGGGTGCCGCGTGCATGATCCCGGGCGTCCCCAGCTGCGGGACTCACGCGATCAGGCATCTTATCCCCTATCCTTTGGATAGGGGATAAGATGTGTAAGCACCGGAGTACCCCTTTAAGAATATATATCACCTATGTTATAACATTCTGGAACAAGACAATCAAAAACAGTAGTCATGCTTTTACTTAGTCACTCCCTTGTAAAAGAACATTTACATAACACATGTAAAGAAATTTAAAAATTTAAAAAGTTAACAAAAAAAGAAAACTCCACAAAAGATTGTTAATTTACAAGAAATATGACATGGCGGCATTGGAAACTTTACTAGATTACACATTTTGAGCACAAATACATATAAATTGCTATGCTCAGTTCAGTCCTCCTCCCCTACAGAATTCCTGTCCATCTCCAAAATTGGTGTATTTTTAACTATTTGCTTCTTTTATCACAAATAGTAGTAACATGAAAGTTTCCATTGCCCACAATCTCATAATCTGGTATTCCTAAATTTAAACATTCAAAAACAATTGAAGCTTTAAGGCCCCTTTCACACTACATAATTACTCAGAAAATCGGCATTAAAACGGTAGTTACCTAGTCCTATACGGCCGTTGGAAAATCCCATTATAGTCTATGAGATTTTTCTAATAGCCGTTTTAACCCGTTATTTTATGATGGAAGATAGTAATGGCAGAAATAGTTCATGAACTATTTCTCCCGTTACTATCTTCCGTCACAAATAATGGCCGTTATTAATAACGGGCTATAACGTGTTAAAACGGCTATTAGAAAAATCCCACAGACTATAATAGGATTTTCTAACGTCCGTATAGGATTTTGTAACTGCCCTTTTGCTGACGATTTTCTGACGGAAGAATATATATCACCTGTTATAAAATTCTGGTATAAGATAATCAAAACAGTTGTCATGCTTTTAGTCACTCCCTTGCGAAAGAACATTGAAATAACACATATAAAGACAAATGAAAAGTTAACAAAAAAGGAAATTCCACAATAGATTGTTAATATACAAGGAATATGACATGGCGGCCTTGGAAACTTTACTAGATTGCATCTTTTGAGCACAGTTACAAATAAATCGCTATGCTCAGTTCAGGCCTCCTCCGCCCCTACAGCCTTCCTGTCCATCTCCAAAATTGGTGCATTTTTAACTATTTGCTTCTTTTATCACAAATAGTAGTAACATGAAAGTTTCCATTGCCCACAATCTCATAATCCGGTATTCCTAATTTTAAACATTCAAAAACAATTGAAGCTTTAAAGGGGTACTCCGGTGCTTACAAATCTTATCCCCTATGCAAAGGATAGGGGATAAGATGCCTTATCGCGGGAGTCCCGCAGCTGGGGACGCCCGGGATCATGCACGCAGCACCCAGTTTGTAATCAGTCCCCGGAGCGTGTTCGCTCCGGGTCTGATTACGGTCGACCGCAGGGCCGGCGGCGTGTGAAATCACGCCCCCGTGTGACGTCACGCTCCACCTCTCAATGCAAGCCTACGGGAGGGGGCGTGATAGCTATCATGCCCCCTCCCATAGGTTTGCATTGAGGGGCGGAGCGTGACGTCACACGGGGGCGGGGGGCGTGACGTCACATGCCGCTGGCCCTGCGAGCACGCTCCGGGGACTGATTAAAAAGGGGGTGCTGCGCGCATGATCCCGGGCGTCCCCAGCTGCGGGACTCACGCGATCAGGCATCTTATCCCCTATCCTTTGGATAGGGGATAAGATGTGTAAGCACCGGAGTACCCCTTTAAGAATATATATCACCTATGTTATAACATTCTGGAACAAGACAATCAAAAACAGTAGTCATGCTTTTACTTAGTCACTCCCTTGTAAAAGAACATTTACATAACACATATAAAGAAATTTAAAAATTTTAAAAGTTAACAAAAAAAGAAAACTCCACAAAAGATTGTTAATTTACAAGAAATATGACATGGCGGCATTGGAAACTTTACTAGATTACACATTTTGAGCACAAATACATATAAATTGCTATGCTCAGTTCAGTCATCCTCCCCTACAGAATTCCTGTCCATCTGCAAAATTGGTGTATTTTTAACTATTTGCTTCTTTTATCACAAATAGTAGTAACATGAAAGTTTCCATTGCCCACAATCTCATAATCTGGTATTCCTAAATTTAAACATTCAAAAACAATTGAAGCTTTAAGGCCCCTTTCACACTACATAATTACTCAGAAAATCGGCATTAAAACGGTAGTTACCTAGTCCTATACGGCCATTGGAAAATCCCATTATAGTCTATGAGATTTTTCTAATAGCCGTTTTAACCCGTTATTTTATGATGGAAGATAGTAATGGGAGAAATAGTTCATGAACTATTTCTCCCGTTACTATCTTCCGTCACAAATAATGGCCGTTATTAATAACGGGCTATAACGTGTTAAAACGGCTATTAGAAAAATCCCACAGACTATAATGGGATTTTCTAACGTCCGTATAGGATTTTGTAACTGCCCTTTTGCTGACGATTTTCTGACAGAAGAATATATATCACCTGTTATAAAATTCTGATATAAGATAATCAAAACAGTTGTCATGCTTTTAGTCACTCCCTTGCGAAAGAACATTGAAATAACACATATAAAGACAAATGAAAAGTTAACAAAAAAGGAAATTCCACAATAGATTGTTAATATACAAGGAATATGACATGGCGGCCTTGGAAACTTTACTAGATTGCATCTTTTGAGCACAGTTACAAATAAATCGCTATGCTCAGTTCAGGCCTCCTCCGCCCCTACAGCCTTCCTGTCCATCTCCAAAATTGGTGCATTTTTAACTCTTTGCTTCTTTTATCACAAATAGTAGTAACATGAAAGTTTCCATTGCCCACAATCTCATAATCCGGTATTCCTAATTTTAAACATTCAAAAACAATTGAAGCTTTAAAGGGGTACTCCGGTGCTTACATATCTTATCCCCTATGCAAAGGATAGGGGATAAGATGCCTTATCGCGGGAGTCCCGCAGCTGGGGACGCCCGGGATCATGCACGCGGCACCCAGTTTGTAATCAGTCCCCGGAGCGTGTTCGCTCCGGGTCTGATTACGGTCGACCACAGGGCCGGCGGCGTGTGAAATCACGCCCCCGTGTGACATCAAGCTCCACCTCTCAATGCAAGCCTGCGGGAGGGGACGTGATAGCTATCATGCCCCCTCCCGTAGGTTTGCATTGAGGGGCGGAGCGTGACGTCATACGGGGGCGGGGGCGTGACGTCACATGCCGCTGGCCCTGCGAGCACGCTCCGGGGACTGATTAAAAAGGGGGTGCCGCGTGCATGATCCCGGGCGTCCCCAGCTGCGGGACTCACGCGATCAGGCATCTTATCCCCTATCCTTTGGATAGGGGATAAGATGTGTAAGCACCGGAGTACCCCTTTAAGAATATATATCACCTATGTTATAACATTCTGGAACAAGACAATCAAAAACAGTAGTCATGCTTTTACTTAGTCACTCCCTTGTAAAAGAACATTTACATAACACATGTAAAGAAATTTAAAAATTTAAAAAGTTAACAAAAAAAGAAAACTCCACAAAAGATTGTTAATTTACAAGAAATATGACATGGCGGCATTGGAAACTTTACTAGATTACACATTTTGAGCACAAATACATATAAATTGCTATGCTCAGTTCAGTCCTCCTCCCCTACAGAATTCCTGTCCATCTCCAAAATTGGTGTATTTTTAACTATTTGCTTCTTTTATCACAAATAGTAGTAACATGAAAGTTTCCATTGCCCACAATCTCATAATCTGGTATTCCTAAATTTAAACATTCAAAAACAATTGAAGCTTTAAGGCCCCTTTCACACTACATAATTACTCAGAAAATCGGCATTAAAACGGTAGTTACCTAGTCCTATACGGCCGTTGGAAAATCCCATTATAGTCTATGAGATTTTTCTAATAGCCGTTTTAACCCGTTATTTTATGATGGAAGATAGTAATGGCAGAAATAGTTCATGAACTATTTCTCCCGTTACTATCTTCCGTCACAAATAATGGCCGTTATTAATAACGGGCTATAACGTGTTAAAACGGCTATTAGAAAAATCCCACAGACTATAATAGGATTTTCTAACGTCCGTATAGGATTTTGTAACTGCCCTTTTGCTGACGATTTTCTGACGGAAGAATATATATCACCTGTTATAAAATTCTGGTATAAGATAATCAAAACAGTTGTCATGCTTTTAGTCACTCCCTTGCGAAAGAACATTGAAATAACACATATAAAGACAAATGAAAAGTTAACAAAAAAGGAAATTCCACAATAGATTGTTAATATACAAGGAATATGACATGGCGGCCTTGGAAACTTTACTAGATTGCATCTTTTGAGCACAGTTACAAATAAATCGCTATGCTCAGTTCAGGCCTCCTCCGCCCCTACAGCCTTCCTGTCCATCTCCAAAATTGGTGCATTTTTAACTATTTGCTTCTTTTATCACAAATAGTAGTAACATGAAAGTTTCCATTGCCCACAATCTCAAAATCCGGTATTCCTAATTTTAAACATTCAAAAACAATTGAAGCTTTAAAGGGGTACTCCGGTGCTTACAAATCTTATCCCCTATGCAAAGGATAGGGGATAAGATGCCTTATCGCGGGAGTCCCGCAGCTGGGGACGCCCGGGATCATGCACGCAGCACCCAGTTTGTAATCAGTCCCCGGAGCGTGTTCGCTCCGGGTCTGATTACGGTCGACCGCAGGGCCGGCGGCGTGTGAAATCACGCCCCCGTGTGACGTCACGCTCCACCTCTCAATGCAAGCCTACGGGAGGGGGCGTGATAGCTATCATGCCCCCTCCCATAGGTTTGCATTGAGGGGCGGAGCGTGACGTCACACGGGGGCGGGGGCGTGACGTCACATGCCGCTGGCCCTGCGAGCACGCTCCGGGGACTGATTAAAAAGGGGGTGCTGCGCGCATGATCCCGGGCGTCCCCAGCTGCGGGACTCACGCGATCAGGCATCTTATCCCCTATCCTTTGGATAGGGGATAAGATGTGTAAGCACCGGAGTACCCCTTTAAGAATATATATCACCTATGTTATAACATTCTGGAACAAGACAATCAAAAACAGTAGTCATGCTTTTACTTAGTCACTCCCTTGTAAAAGAACATTTACATAACACATGTAAAGAAATTAAAAAATTTTAAAAGTTAACAAAAAAAGAAAACTCCACAAAAGATTGTTAATTTACAAGAAATATGACATGGCGGCATTGGAAACTTTACTAGATTACACATTTTGAGCACAAATACATATAAATTGCTATGCTCAGTTCAGTCATCCTCCCCTACAGAATTCCTGTCCATCTCCAAAATTGGTGTATTTTTAACTATTTGCTTCTTTTATCACAAATAGTAGTAACATGAAAGTTTCCATTGCCCACAATCTCATAATCTGGTATTCCTAAATTTAAACATTCAAAAACAATTGAAGCTTTAAGGCCCCTTTCACACTACATAATTACTCAGAAAATCGGCATTAAAACGGTAGTTACCTAGTCCTATACGGCCGTTGGAAAATCCCATTATAGTCTATGAGATTTTTCTAATAGCCGTTTTAACCCGTTATTTTATGATGGAAGATAGTAATGGCAGAAATAGTTCATGAACTATTTCTCCCGTTACTATCTTCCGTCACAAATAATGGCCGTTATTAATAACGGGCTATAACGTGTTAAAACGGCTATTAGAAAAATCCCACAGACTATAATAGGATTTTCTAACGTCCGTATAGGATTTTGTAACTGCCCTTTTGCTGACGATTTTCTGACGGAAGAATATATATCACCTGTTATAAAATTCTGGTATAAGATAATCAAAACAGTTGTCATGCTTTTAGTCACTCCCTTGCGAAAGAACATTGAAATAACACATATAAAGACAAATGAAAAGTTAACAAAAAAGGAAATTCCACAATAGATTGTTAATATACAAGGAATATGACATGGCGGCCTTGGAAACTTTACTAGATTGCATCTTTTGAGCACAGTTACAAATAAATCGCTATGCTCAGTTCAGGCCTCCTCCGCCCCTACAGCCTTCCTGTCCATCTCCAAAATTGGTGCATTTTTAACTATTTGCTTCTTTTATCACAAATAGTAGTAACATGAAAGTTTCCATTGCCCACAATCTCAAAATCCGGTATTCCTAATTTTAAACATTCAAAAACAATTGAAGCTTTAAAGGGGTACTCCGGTGCTTACAAATCTTATCCCCTATGCAAAGGATAGGGGATAAGATGCCTTATCGCGGGAGTCCCGCAGCTGGGGACGCCCGGGATCATGCACGCAGCACCCAGTTTGTAATCAGTCCCCGGAGCGTGTTCGCTCCGGGTCTGATTACGGTCGACCGCAGGGCCGGCGGCGTGTGAAATCACGCCCCCGTGTGACGTCACGCTCCACCTCTCAATGCAAGCCTACGGGAGGGGGCGTGATAGCTATCATGCCCCCTCCCATAGGTTTGCATTGAGGGGCGGAGCGTGACGTCACACGGGGGCGGGGGCGTGACGTCACATGCCGCTGGCCCTGCGAGCACGCTCCGGGGACTGATTAAAAAGGGGGTGCTGCGCGCATGATCCCGGGCGTCCCCAGCTGCGGGACTCACGCGATCAGGCATCTTATCCCCTATCCTTTGGATAGGGGATAAGATGTGTAAGCACCGGAGTACCCCTTTAAGAATATATATCACCTATGTTATAACATTCTGGAACAAGACAATCAAAAACAGTAGTCATGCTTTTACTTAGTCACTCCCTTGTAAAAGAACATTTACATAACACATGTAAAGAAATTAAAAAATTTTAAAAGTTAACAAAAAAAGAAAACTCCACAAAAGATTGTTAATTTACAAGAAATATGACATGGCGGCATTGGAAACTTTACTAGATTACACATTTTGAGCACAAATACATATAAATTGCTATGCTCAGTTCAGTCATCCTCCCCTACAGAATTCCTGTCCATCTCCAAAATTGGTGTATTTTTAACTATTTGCTTCTTTTATCACAAATAGTAGTAACATGAAAGTTTCCATTGCCCACAATCTCATAATCTGGTATTCCTAAATTTAAACATTCAAAAACAATTGAAGCTTTACGGCCCCTTTCACACTACACAATTACTCAGAAAATCGGCATTAAAACGGTAGTTACCTAGTCCTATACGGCCGTTGGAAAATCCCATTATAGTCTATGAGATTTTTCTAATAGCCGTTTGAACCCGTTATTTTATGATGGAAGATAGTAATGGGAGAAATAGTTCATGAACTATTTCTCCCGTTACTATCTTCCGTCACAAATAATGGCCGTTATTAATAACGGGCTATAACGTGTTAAAACGGTTATTAGAAAAATCCCACAGACTATAATAGGATTTTCTAACGTCCGTATAGGATTTTGTAACTGCCCTTTTGCTGACGATTTTCTGACGGAAGAATATATATCACCTGTTATAAAATTCTGGTATAAGATAATCAAAACAGTTGTCATGCTTTTAGTCACTCCCTTGCGAAAGAACATTGAAATAACACATATAATGACAAATGAAAAGTTAACAAAAAAGGAAATTCCACAATAGATTGTTAATATACAAGGAATATGACATGGCGGCCTTGGAAACTTTACTAGATTGCATCTTTTGAGCACAGTTACAAATAAATCGCTATGCTCAGTTCAGGCCTCCTCCGCCCCTACAGCCTTCCTGTCCATCTCCAAAATTGGTGCATTTTTAACTATTTGCTTCTTTTATAACAAATAGTAGTAACATGAAAGTTTCCATTGCCCACAATCTCATAATCCGGTATTCCTAATTTTAAACATTCAAAAACAATTGAAGCTTTAAAGGGGTACTCCGGTGCTTACATATCTTATCCCCTATGCAAAGGATAGGGGATAAGATGCCTTATCGCGGGAGTCCCGCAGCTGGGGACACCCGGGATCATGCACGCGGCACCCAGTTTGTAATCAGTCCCCGGAGCGAGTTCGCTCCGGGTCTGATTACGGTCGACCGCAGGGCCGGCGGCGTGTTAAATCACGCCCCCGTGTGACGTCACGCTCCACCTCTCAATGCAAGCCTACGGGAGGGGGCGTGATAGCTATCATGCCCCCTCCCATAGGTTTGTATTGAGGGGCGGAGCGTGACGTCACACGGGGGCGGGGGCGTGACGTCACATGCCGCTGGCCCTGCGAGCACGCTCCGGGGACTGATTAAAAAGGGGGTGCTGCGTGCATGATCCCGGGCGTCCCCAGCTGCGGGACTCACACGATCAGGCATCTTATCCCCTATCCTTAGGATAGGGGATAAGATGTGTAAGCACCGGAGTACCCCTTTAAGAATATATATCACCTATGTTATAACATTCTGGAACAAGACAATCAAAAACAGTAGTCATGCTTTTACTTAGTCCCTCCCTTGTAAAAGAACATTTACATAACACATATAAAGAAATTTAAAAATTTAAAAAGTTAACAAAAAAAGAAAACTCCACAAAAGATTGTTAATTTACAAGAAATATGACATGGCGGCATTGGAAACTTTACTAGATTACACATTTTGAGCACAAATACATATAAATTGCTATGCTCAGTTCAGTCATCCTCCCCTACAGAATTCCTGTCCATCTGCAAAATTGGTGTATTTTTAACTATTTGCTTCTTTTATCACAAATAGTAGTAACATGAAAGTTTCCATTGCCCACAATCTCATAATCTGGTATTCCTAAATTTAAACATTCAAAAACAATTGAAGCTTTAAGGCCCCTTTCACACTACATAATTACTCAGAAAATCGGCATTAAAACGGTAGTTACCTAGTCCTATACGGCCATTGGAAAATCCCATTATAGTCTATGAGATTTTTCTAATAGCCGTTTTAACCCGTTATTTTATGATGGAAGATAGTAATGGGAGAAATAGTTCATGAACTATTTCTCCCGTTACTATCTTCCGTCACAAATAATGGCCGTTATTAATAACGGGCTATAACGTGTTAAAACGGCTATTAGAAAAATCCCACAGACTATAATGGGATTTTCTAACGTCCGTATAGGATTTTATAACTGCCCTTTTGCTGACGATTTTCTGACAGAAGAATATATATCACCTGTTATAAAATTCTGATATAAGATAATCAAAACAGTTGTCATGCTTTTAGTCACTCCCTTGCGAAAGAACATTAAAATAACACATATAAAGACAAATGAAAAGTTAACAAAAAAGGAAATTCCACAATAGATTGTTAATATACAAGGAATATGACATGGCGGCCTTGGAAACTTTACTAGATTGCATCTTTTGAGCACAGTTACAAATAAATCGCTATGCTCAGTTCAGGCCTCCTCCGCCCCTACAGCCTTCCTGTCCATCTCCAAAATTGGTGCATTTTTAACTCTTTGCTTCTTTTATCACAAATAGTAGTAACATGAAAGTTTCCATTGCCCACAATCTCATAATCCGGTATTCCTAATTTTAAACATTCAAAAACAATTGAAGCTTTAAAGGGGTACTCCGGTGCTTACATATCTTATCCCCTATGCAAAGGATAGGGGATAAGATGCCTTATCGCGGGAGTCCCGCAGCTGGGGACACCCGGGATCATGCACGCGGCACCCAGTTTGTAATCAGTCCCCGGAGCGTGTTCGCTCCGGGTCTGATTACGGTCGACCACAGGGCCGGCGGCGTGTGAAATCACGCCCCCGTGTGACGTCACGCTCCACCTCTCAATGCAAGCCTGCGGGAGGGGACGTGATAGCTATCATGCCCCCTCCCGTATGTTTGCATTGAGGGGCGGAGCGTGACGTCATACGGGGGCGGGGGCGTGACGTCACATGCCGCTGGCCCTGCGAGCACGCTCCGGGGACTGATTAAAAAGGGGGTGCCGCGTGCATGATCCCGGGCGTCCCCAGCTGCGGGACTCACGCGATCAGGCATCTTATCCCCTATCCTTTGGATAGGGGATAAGATGTGTAAGCACCGGAGTACCCCTTTAAGAATATATATCACCTATGTTATAACATTCTGGAACAAGACAATCAAAAACAGTAGTCATGCTTTTACTTAGCCACTCCCTTGTAAAAGAACATTTACATAACACATGTAAAGAAATGTAAAAATTTAAAAAGTTAACAAAAAAAGAAAACTCCACAAAAGATTGTTAATTTACAAGAAATATGACATGGCGGCATTGGAAACTTTACTAGATTACACATTTTGAGCACAAATACATATAAATTGCTATGCTCAGTTCAGTCCTCCTCCCCTACAGAATTCCTGTCCATCTCCAAAATTAGTGTATTTTTAACTATTTGCTTCTTTTATAACAAATAGTAGTAACATGAAAGTTTCCATTGCCCACAATCTCATAATCTGGTATTCCTAAATTTAAACATTCAAAAACAATTGAAGCTTTAAGGCCCCTTTCACACTACATAATTACTCAGAAAATCGGCATTAAAACGGTAGTTACCTAGTCCTATACGGCCGTTGGAAAATCCCATTATAGTCTATGAGATTTTTCTAATAGCCGTTTTAACCCGTTATTTTATGATGGAAGATAGTAATGGGAGAAATAGTTCATGAACTATTTCTCCCGTTACTATCTTCCGTCACAAATAATGGCCGTTATTAATAACGGGCTATAACGTGTTAAAACGGCTATTAGAAAAATCCCACAGACTATAATAGGATTTTCTAACGTCCGTATAGGATTTTGTAACTGCCCTTTTGCTGACGATTTTCTGACGGAAGAATATATATCACCTGTTATAAAATTCTGGTATAAGATAATCAAAACAGTTGTCATGCTTTTAGTCACTCCCTTGCGAAAGAACATTGAAATAACACATATAAAGACAAATGAAAAGTTAACAAAAAAGGAAATTCCACAATAGATTGTTAATATACAAGGAATATGACATGGCGGCCTTGGAAACTTTACTAGATTGCATCTTTTGAGCACAGTTACAAATAAATCGCTATGCTCAGTTCAGGCCTCCTCCGCCCCTACAGCCTTCCTGTCCATCTCCAAAATTGGTGCATTTTTAACTATTTGCTTCTTTTATAACAAATAGTAGTAACATGAAAGTTTCCATTGCCCACAATCTCATAATCCGGTATTCCTAATTTTAAACATTCAAAAACAATTGAAGCTTTAAAGGGGTACTCCGGTACTTACAAATCTTATCCCCTATGCAAAGGATAGGGGATAAGATGCCTTATCGCGGGAGTCCCGCAGCTGGGAACGCCCGGGATCATGCACGCGGCACTCAGTTTGTAATCAGTCCCCGGAGCGTGTTCGCTCCGGGTCTGATTGCGGTCGACCGCAGAGCCGGCGGCGTGTGAAATCACGCCCCCGTGTGACGTCGCGCTCCACCTCTCAATGCAAGCCTACGGGAGGGGGCGTGATAGCTATCATGCCCCCTCCCATAGGTTTGCATTGAGGGGCGAGGCTTGACGTCACACGGGGGCGGGGGCGTGACGTCACATGCCGCTGGCCCTGCGAGCACGCTCCGGGGACTGATTAAAAAGGGGGTGCTGCGTGCATGATCCCGGGCGTCCCCAGCTGCGGGACTCACGCGATCAGGCATCTTATCCCCTATCCTTAGGATAGGGGATAAGATGTGTAAGCACCGGAGTACCCCTTTAAGAATATATATCATATATGTTATAACATTCTGGAACAAGACAATCAAAAACAGTAGTCATGCTTTTACTTAGTCACTCCCTTGTAAAAGAACATTTACATAACACATGTAAAGAAATTTAAAAATTTAAAAAGTTAACAAAAAAAGAAAACTCCACAAAAGATTGTTAATTTACAAGAAATATGACATGGCGGCATTGGAAACTTTACTAGATTACATATTTTGAGCACAAATACATATAAATTGCTATGCTCAGTTCAGTCCTTCTAACCTACAGAATTCCTGTCCATCTGCAAAATTGGTGTATTTTTAACTATTTGCTTCTTTTATCACAAATAGTAGTAACATGAAAGTTTCCATTGCCCACAATTTCATAATCTGGTATTCCTAAATTTAAACATTCAAAAACAATTGAAGCTTTAAGGCCCCTTTCACACTACATAATTACTCAGAAAATCGGCATTAAAACGGTAGTTACCTAGTCCTATACGGCCGTTGGAAAATCCCATTATAGTCTATGAGATTTTTCTAATTGCCGTTTTAACCCGTTATTTTATGATGGAAGATAGTAATGGGAGAAATAGTCCATGAACTATTTCTCCCGTTACTATCTTCCGTCACAAATAATGGCCGTTATTAATAACGGGCTATAACGTGTTAAAACGGCTATTAGAAAAATCCCACAGACTATAATGGGATTTTCTAACGTCCGTATAGGATTTTGTAACTGCCCTTTTGCTGACGATTTTCTGACGGAAGAATATATATCACCTGTTATAAAATTCTGGTATAAGATAATCAAAACAGTTGTCATGCTTTTAGTCACTCCCTTGCGAAAGAACATTGAAATAACACATATAAAGACAAATGAAAAGTTAACAAAAAAGGAAATTCCACAATAGATTGTTAATATACAAGGAATATGACATGGCGGCCTTGGAAACTTTACTAGATTGCATCTTTTGAGCACAGTTACAAATAAATCGCTATGCTCAGTTCAGGCCTCCTCCGCCCCTACAGCCTTCCTG
This sequence comes from Hyla sarda, assembly GCF_029499605.1. NCBI lineage: Eukaryota > Metazoa > Chordata > Amphibia > Anura > Hylidae > Hyla > Hyla sarda. The sequence continues at coordinate 415,082,001 of NC_079190.1, forward strand.
TCCATCTCCAAAATTGGTGCATTTTTAACTATTTGCTTCTTTTATCACAAATAGTAGTAACATGAAAGTTTCCATTGCCCACAATCTCATAATCCGGTATTCCTAATTTTAAACATTCAAAAACAATTGAAGCTTTAAAGGGGTACTCCGGTGCTTACATATCTTATCCCCTATGCAAAGGATAGGGGATAAGATGCCTTATCGCGGGAGTCCCGCAGCTGGGGACGCCCGGGATCATGCACGCGGCACCCAGTTTGTAATCAGTCCCCGGAGCGTGTTCGCTCCGGGTCTGATTACGGTCGACCGCAGGGCCGGCGGCGTGTGAAACCACGCCCCCGTGTGACATCACGCTCCGCCTCTCAATGCAAGCCTACGGGAGGGGGCGTGATAGCTATCATGCCCCCTCCTGTAGGTTTGCATTGAGGGGCGGAGCGTGACGTCATACGGGGGCGGGGGCGTGACGTCACATGCCGCTGGCCCTGCGAGCACGCTCCGGGGACTGATTAAAAAGGGGGTGCCGCGCGCATGATCCCGGGCGTCCCCAGCTGCAGGACTACCGCGATCAGGCATCTTATCCCCTATCCTTTGGATAGGGGATAAGATGTGTAAGCACCGGAGTACCCCTTTAAGAATATATATCACCTATGTTATAACATTCTGGAACAAGACAATCAAAAACAGTAGTCATGCTTTTACTTAGTCACTGCCTTGTAAAAGAACATTTACATAACACATGTAAAGAAATTTAAAAATTTAAAAAGTTAACAAAAAAAGAAATTCCACAAAAGATTGTTAATTTACAAGAAATATGACATGGCGTCATTGGAAACTTTACTAGATTACACATTTTGAGCACAAATACATATAAATTGCTATGCTCAGTTCAGTCCTCCTCCCCTACAGAATTCCTTTCCATCTCCAAAATTGGTGTATTTTTAACTATTTGCTTCTTTTATCACAAATAGTAGTAACATGAAAGTTTCCAATCCATTGCCCACAATCTCATAATCTGGTATTCCTAAATTTAAACATTCAAAAACAATTGAAGCTTTAAGGCCCCTTTCACACTACATAATTACTCAGAAAATCGGCATTAAAACCGTAGTTACCTAGTCCTATACGGCCGTTGGAAAATCCCATTATAGTCTAAGAGATTTTTCTAATAGCCGTTTTAACCCGTTATTTTATGATGGAAGATAGTAATGGGAGAAATAGTTCATGAACTATTTCTCCCGTTACTATCTTCCGTCACAAATAATGGCCGTTATTAATATCGGGCTATAACGTGTTAAAACGGCTATAAGAAAAATCCCACAGACTATAATGGGATTTTCTAACGGCCATATAGGATTTTGTAACTGCCCTTTTGTGACGATTTTCTGACGGAAGAATATATATCACCTGTTATAAAATTCTGGTATAAGATAATCAAAAAAGTTGTCATGCTTTTAGTCACTCCCTTGCGAAAGAACATTGAAATAACACATATAAAGACAAATGAAAAGTTAACAAAAAAGGAAATTCCACAATAGATTGTTAATATACAAGGAATATGACATGGCGGCCTTGGAAACTTTACTAGATTGCATCTTTTGAGCACAGTTACAAATAAATCGCTATGCTCAGTTCAGGCCTCCTCCGCCCCTACAGCCTTCCTGTCCATCTCCAAAATTGGTGCATTTTTAACTATTTGCTTCTTTTATAACAAATAGTAGTAACATGAAAGTTTCCATTGCCCACAATCTCATAATCCGGTATTCCTAATTTTAAACATTCAAAAACAATTGAAGCTTTAAAGGGGTACTCCGGTGCTTTCAAATCATATCCCCTATGCAAAGGATAGGGGATAAGATGCCTTATCGCGGGAGTCCCGCAGCTGGGGACGCCCGAGATCATGCACGCGGCACCCAGTTTGTAATCAGTCCCCGGAGCGTGTTCGCTCCGGGTCTGATTACGGTCGACCGCAGGGCCGGCGGCGTGTGAAATCACGCCCCCCGTGTGACGTCACGCTCCACCTCTCAATGCAAGCCTACGGGAGGGGGCGTGATAGCTATCATGCCCCCTCCCGTAGGTTTGCATTGAGGGGCGGAGCGTGACGTCATACGGGGGCGGGGGCGTGACGTCACATGCCGCTGGCCCTGCGAGCATGCTCCGGGGACTGATTAAAAAGGGGGTGCCGCGTGCATGATCCCGGGCGTCCCCAGCTGCGGGACTCACGCGATCAGGCATCTTATCCCCTATCCTTTGGATAGGGGATAAGATGTTTAAGCACCGGAGTACCCCTTTAAGAATATATATCACCTATGTTATAACATTCTGGAACAAGACAATCAAAAACAGTAGTCATGCTTTTACTTAGTCACTCCCTTGTAAAAGAACATTTACATAACACATGTAAAGAAATGTAAAAATTTAAAAAGTTAACAAAAAAAGAAAACTCCACAAAAGATTGTTAATTTACTAGAAATGTGACATGGTGGCATTGGAAACTTTACTAGATTACACATTTTGAGCACAAATACATATAAATTGCTATGCTCAGTTCAGTCCTCCTCCCCTACAGAATTCCTGTCCATCTCCAAAATTGGTGCATTTTTAACTATTTGCTTCTTTTATCACAAATAGTAGTAACATGAAAGTTTCCATTGCCCACAATCTCATAATCCGGTATTCCTAATTTTAAACATTCAAAAACAATTGAAGCTTTAAAGGGGTACTCCGGTGCTTACATATCTTATCCCCTATGCAAAGGATAGGGGATAAGATGCCTTATCGCGGGAGTCCCGCAGCTGGGGACACCCGGGATCATGCACGCGGCACCCAGTTTGTAATCAGTCCCCGGAGCGTGTTCGCTCCGGGTCTGATTACGGTCGACCGCAGGGTCGGCGGCGTGTGAAATCACGCCCCCGTGTGACGTCACGCTCCACCTCTCAATGCAAGCCTACGGGAGGGGGCGTGATAGCTATCATGCCCCCTCCCGTAGGTTTGCATTAAGGGGCGGAGCGTGACGTCATACGGGGGCGGGGGCGTGACGTCACATGCCGATGGCCCTGCGAGCACGCTCCGGGGACTGATTAAAAAGGGGGTGCCGCGCGCATGATCCCGGGCGTCCCCAGCTGCGGGACTCCCGCGATCAGGCATCTTATCCCCTATCCTTTGGATAGGGGATAAGATGTGTAAGCACCGGAGTACCCCTTTAAGAATATATATCACCTATGTTATAACATTCTGGAACAAGACAATCAAAAACAGTAGTCATGCTTTTACTTAGTCACTCCCTTGTAAAAGAACATTTACATAACACATGTAAAGAAATTTAAAAATTTAAAAAGTTAACAAAAAAAGAAAACTCCACAAAAGATTGTTAATTTACAAGAAATATGACATGGTGGCATTGGAAACTTTACTAGATTACACATTTTGAGCACAAATACATATAAATTGCTATGCTCAGTTCAGTCCTCCTCCCCTACAGAATTCCTGTCCATCTCCAAAATTGGTGTATTTTTAACTATTTGCTTCTTTTATCACAAATAGTAGTAATATGAAAGTTTCCATTGCCCACAATCTCATAATCTGGTATTCCTAAACTTAAACATTCAAAAACAATTGAAGCTTTAAGGCCCCTTTCACACTACATAATTACTCAGAAAATCGGCATTAAAACGGTAGTTACCTAGTCCTATACGGCCGTTGGAAAATCCCATTATAGTCTATGAGATTTTTCTAATAGCCGTTTTAACCCGTTATTTTATGATGGAAGATAGTAATGGCAGAAATAGTTCATGAACTATTTCTCCCGTTACTATCTTCCGTCACAAATAATGGCCGTTATTAATAACGGGCTATAACGTGTTAAAACGGCTATTAGAAAAATCCGACAGACTATAATAGGATTTTCTAACGTCCGTATAGGATTTTGTAACTGCCCTTTTGCTGACGATTTTCTGACGGAAGAATATATATCACCTGTTATAAAATTCTGGTATAAGATAATCAAAACAGTTGTCATGCTTTTAGTCACTCCCTTGCGAAAGAACATTGAAATAACACATATAAAGACAAATGAAAAGTTAACAAAAAAGGAAATTCCACAATAGATTGTTAATATACAAGGAATATGACATGGCGGCCTTGGAAACTTTACTAGATTGCATCTTTTGAGCACAGTTACAAATAAATCGCTATGCTCAGTTCAGGCCTCCTCCGCCCCTACAGCCTTCCTGTCCATCTCCAAAATTGGTGCATTTTTAACTATTTGCTTCTTTTATCACAAATAGTAGTAACATGAAAGTTTCCATTGCCCACAATCTCATAATCCGGTATTCCTAATTTTAAACATTCAAAAACAATTGAAGCTTTAAAGGGGTACTCTGGTGCTTACAAATCTTATCCCCTATGCAAAGGATAGGGGATAAGATGCCTTATCGCGGGAGTCCCGCAGCTGGGGACGCCCGGGATCATGCACGCAGCACCCAGTTTGTAATCAGTCCCCGGAGCGTGTTCGCTCCGGGTCTGATTACGGTCGACCGCAGGGCCGGCGGCGTGTGAAATCACGCCCCCGTGTGACGTCACGCTCCACCTCTCAATGCAAGCCTACGGGAGGGGGCGTGATAGCTATCATGCCCCCTCCCGTAGGTTTGCATTGAGGGGTGGAGCGTGACGTCATACGGGGGCGGGGGCGTGACGTCACATGCCGATGGCCCTGCGAGCACGCTCCGGGGACTGATTAAAAAGGGGGTGCCGCGCGCATGATCCCGGGCGTCCCCAGCTGCGGGACTCCCGCGATCAGGCATCTTATCCCCTATCCTTTGGATAGGGGATAAGATGTGTAAGCACCGGAGTACCCCTTTAAGAATATATATCACCTATGTTATAACATTCTGGAACAAGACAATCAAAAACAGTAGTCATGCTTTTACTTAGTCACTCCCTTGTAAAAGAACATTTACATAACACATGTAAAGAAATTTAAAAATTTAAAAAGTTAACAAAAAAAGAAAACTCCACAAAAGATTGTTAATTTACAAGAAATATGACATGGCGGCATTGGAAACTTTACTAGATTACACATTTTGAGCACAAATACATATAAATTGCTATGCTCAGTTCAGTCCTCCTCCCCTACAGAATTCCTGTCCATCTCCAAAATTAGTGTATTTTTAACTATTTGCTTCTTTTATAACAAATAGTAGTAACATGAAAGTTTCCATTGCCCACAATCTCATAATCTGGTATTCCTAAATTTAAACATTCAAAAACAATTGAAGCTTTAAGGCCCCTTTCACACTACATAATTACTCAGAAAATCGGCATTAAAACGGTAGTTACCTAGTCCTATACGGCCGTTGGAAAATCCCATTATAGTCTATGAGATTTTTCTAATAGCCGTTTTAACCCGTTATTTTATGATGGAAGATAGTAATGGGAGAAATAGTTCATGAACTATTTCTCCCGTTACTATCTTCCGTCACAAATAATGGCCGTTATTAATAACGGGCTATAACGTGTTAAAACGGCTATTAGAAAAATCCCACAGACTATAATAGGATTTTCTAACGTCCGTATAGGATTTTGTAACTGCCCTTTTGCTGACGATTTTCTGACGGAAGAATATATATCACCTGTTATAAAATTCTGGTATAAGATAATCAAAACAGTTGTCATGCTTTTAGTCACTCCCTTGCGAAAGAACATTGAAATAACACATATAAAGACAAATGAAAAGTTAACAAAAAAGGAAATTCCACAATAGATTGTTAATATACAAGGAATATGACATGGCGGCCTTGGAAACTTTACTAGATTGCATCTTTTGAGCACAGTTACAAATAAATCGCTATGCTCAGTTCAGGCCTCCTCCGCCCCTACAGCCTTCCTGTCCATCTCCAAAATTGGTGCATTTTTAACTATTTGCTTCTTTTATAACAAATAGTAGTAACATGAAAGTTTCCATTGCCCACAATCTCATAATCCGGTATTCCTAATTTTAAACATTCAAAAACAATTGAAGCTTTAAAGGGGTACTCCGGTACTTACAAATCTTATCCCCTATGCAAAGGATAGGGGATAAGATGCTTTATCGCGGGAGTCCCGCAGCTGGGAACGCCCGGGATCATGCACGCGGCACTCAGTTTGTAATCAGTCCCCGGAGCGTGTTCGCTCCGGGTCTGATTGCGGTCGACCGCAGAGCCGGCGGCGTGTGAAATCACGCCCCCGTGTGACGTCGCGCTCCACCTCTCAATGCAAGCCTACGGGAGGGGGCGTGATAGCTATCATGCCCCCTCCCATAGGTTTGCATTGAGGGGCGAGGCTTGACGTCACACGGGGGCGGGGGCGTGACGTCACATGCCGCTGGCCCTGCGAGCACGCTCCGGGGACTGATTAAAAAGGGGGTGCTGCGTGCATGATCCCGGGCGTCCCCAGCTGCGGGACTCACGCGATCAGGCATCTTATCCCCTATCCTTAGGATAGGGGATAAGATGTGTAAGCACCGGAGTACCCCTTTAAGAATATATATCATATATGTTATAACATTCTGGAACAAGACAATCAAAAACAGTAGTCATGCTTTTACTTAGTCACTCCCTTGTAAAAGAACATTTACATAACACATGTAAAGAAATTTAAAAATTTAAAAAGTTAACAAAAAAAGAAAACTCCACAAAAGATTGTTAATTTACAAGAAATATGACATGGCGGCATTGGAAACTTTACTAGATTACATATTTTGAGCACAAATACATATAAATTGCTATGCTCAGTTCAGTCCTTCTAACCTACAGAATTCCTGTCCATCTGCAAAATTGGTGTATTTTTAACTATTTGCTTCTTTTATCACAAATAGTAGTAACATGAAAGTTTCCATTGCCCACAATTTCATAATCTGGTATTCCTAAATTTAAACATTCAAAAACAATTGAAGCTTTAAGGCCCCTTTCACACTACATAATTACTCAGAAAATCGGCATTAAAACGGTAGTTACCTAGTCCTATACGGCCGTTGGAAAATCCCATTATAGTCTATGAGATTTTTCTAATTGCCGTTTTAACCCGTTATTTTATGATGGAAGATAGTAATGGGAGAAATAGTCCATGAACTATTTCTCCCGTTACTATCTTCCGTCACAAATAATGGCCGTTATTAATAACGGGCTATAACGTGTTAAAACGGCTATTAGAAAAATCCCACAGACTATAATGGGATTTTCTAACGTCCGTATAGGATTTTGTAACTGCCCTTTTGCTGACGATTTTCTGACGGAAGAATATATATCACCTGTTATAAAATTCTGGTATAAGATAATCAAAACAGTTGTCATGCTTTTAGTCACTCCCTTGCGAAAGAACATTGAAATAACACATATAAAGACAAATGAAAAGTTAACAAAAAAGGAAATTCCACAATAGATTGTTAATATACAAGGAATATGACATGGCGGCCTTGGAAACTTTACTAGATTGCATCTTTTGAGCACAGTTACAAATAAATCGCTATGCTCAGTTCAGGCCTCCTCCGCCCCTACAGCCTTCCTGTCCATCTCCAAAATTGGTGCATTTTTAACTATTTGCTTCTTTTATCACAAATAGTAGTAACATGAAAGTTTCCATTGCCCACAATCTCATAATCCGGTATTCCTAATTTTAAACATTCAAAAACAATTGAAGCTTTAAAGGGGTACTCCGGTGCTTACATATCTTATCCCCTATGCAAAGGATAGGGGATAAGATGCCTTATCGCGGGAGTCCCGCAGCTGGGGACGCCCGGGATCATGCACGCGGCACCCAGTTTGTAATCAGTCCCCGGAGCGTGTTCGCTCCGGGTCTGATTACGGTCGACCGCAGGGCCGGCGGCGTGTGAAACCACGCCCCCGTGTGACATCACGCTCCGCCTCTCAATGCAAGCCTACGGGAGGGGGCGTGATAGCTATCATGCCCCCTCCTGTAGGTTTGCATTGAGGGGCGGAGCGTGACGTCATACGGGGGCGGGGGCGTGACGTCACATGCCGCTGGCCCTGCGAGCACGCTCCGGGGACTGATTAAAAAGGGGGTGCCGCGCGCATGATCCCGGGCGTCCCCAGCTGCAGGACTACCGCGATCAGGCATCTTATCCCCTATCCTTTGGATAGGGGATAAGATGTGTAAGCACCGGAGTACCCCTTTAAGAATATATATCACCTATGTTATAACATTCTGGAACAAGACAATCAAAAACAGTAGTCATGCTTTTACTTAGTCACTGCCTTGTAAAAGAACATTTACATAACACATGTAAAGAAATTTAAAAATTTAAAAAGTTAACAAAAAAAGAAATTCCACAAAAGATTGTTAATTTACAAGAAATATGACATGGCGTCATTGGAAACTTTACTAGATTACACATTTTGAGCACAAATACATATAAATTGCTATGCTCAGTTCAGTCCTCCTCCCCTACAGAATTCCTTTCCATCTCCAAAATTGGTGTATTTTTAACTATTTGCTTCTTTTATCACAAATAGTAGTAACATGAAAGTTTCCAATCCATTGCCCACAATCTCATAATCTGGTATTCCTAAATTTAAACATTCAAAAACAATTGAAGCTTTAAGGCCCCTTTCACACTACATAATTACTCAGAAAATCGGCATTAAAACCGTAGTTACCTAGTCCTATACGGCCGTTGGAAAATCCCATTATAGTCTAAGAGATTTTTCTAATAGCCGTTTTAACCCGTTATTTTATGATGGAAGATAGTAATGGGAGAAATAGTTCATGAACTATTTCTCCCGTTACTATCTTCCGTCACAAATAATGGCCGTTATTAATAACGGGCTATAACGTGTTAAAACGGCTATAAGAAAAATCCCACAGACTATAATGGGATTTTCTAACGGCCATATAGGATTTTGTAACTGCCCTTTTGTGACGATTTTCTGACGGAAGAATATATATCACCTGTTATAAAATTCTGGTATAAGATAATCAAAAAAGTTGTCATGCTTTTAGTCACTCCCTTGCGAAAGAACATTGAAATAACACATATAAAGACAAATGAAAAGTTAACAAAAAAGGAAATTCCACAATAGATTGTTAATATACAAGGAATATGACATGGCGGCCTTGGAAACTTTACTAGATTGCATCTTTTGAGCACAGTTACAAATAAATCGCTATGCTCAGTTCAGGCCTCCTCCGCCCCTACAGCCTTCCTGTCCATCTCCAAAATTGGTGCATTTTTAACTATTTGCTTCTTTTATAACAAATAGTAGTAACATGAAAGTTTCCTTTGCCCACAATCTCATAATCCGGTATTCCTAATTTTAAACATTCAAAAACAATTGAAGCTTTAAAGGGGTACTCCGGTGCTTTCAAATCATATCCCCTATGCAAAGGATAGGGGATAAGATGCCTTATCGCGGGAGTCCCGCAGCTGGGGACGCCCGAGATCATGCACGCGGCACCCAGTTTGTAATCAGTCCCCGGAGCGTGTTCGCTCCGGGTCTGATTACGGTCGACCGCAGGGCCGGCGGCGTGTGAAATCACGCCCCCCGTGTGACGTCACGCTCCACCTCTCAATGCAAGCCTACGGGAGGGGGCGTGATAGCTATCATGCCCCCTCCCGTAGGTTTGCATTGAGGGGCGGAGCGTGACGTCATACGGGGGCGGGGGCGTGACGTCACATGCCGCTGGCCCTGCGAGCATGCTCCGGGGACTGATTAAAAAGGGGGTGCCGCGTGCATGATCCCGGGCGTCCCCAGCTGCGGGACTCACGCGATCAGGCATCTTATCCCCTATCCTTTGGATAGGGGATAAGATGTTTAAGCACCGGAGTACCCCTTTAAGAATATATATCACCTATGTTATAACATTCTGGAACAAGACAATCAAAAACAGTAGTCATGCTTTTACTTAGTCACTCCCTTGTAAAAGAACATTTACATAACACATGTAAAGAAATGTAAAAATTTAAAAAGTTAACAAAAAAAGAAAACTCCACAAAAGATTGTTAATTTACTAGAAATGTGACATGGTGGCATTGGAAACTTTACTAGATTACACATTTTGAGCACAAATACATATAAATTGCTATGCTCAGTTCAGTCCTCCTCCCCTACAGAATTCCTGTCCATCTCCAAAATTGGTGCATTTTTAACTATTTGCTTCTTTTATCACAAATAGTAGTAACATGAAAGTTTCCATTGCCCACAATCTCATAATCCGGTATTCCTAATTTTAAACATTCAAAAACAATTGAAGCTTTAAAGGGGTACTCCGGTGCTTACATATCTTATCCCCTATGCAAAGGATAGGGGATAAGATGCCTTATCGCGGGAGTCCCGCAGCTGGGGACACCCGGGATCATGCACGCGGCACCCAGTTTGTAATCAGTCCCCGGAGCGTGTTCGCTCCGGGTCTGATTACGGTCGACCGCAGGGTCGGCGGCGTGTGAAATCACGCCCCCGTGTGACGTCACGCTCCACCTCTCAATGCAAGCCTACGGGAGGGGGCGTGATAGCTATCATGCCCCCTCCCGTAGGTTTGCATTAAGGGGCGGAGCGTGACGTCATACGGGGGCGGGGGCGTGACGTCACATGCCGATGGCCCTGCGAGCACGCTCCGGGGACTGATTAAAAAGGGGGTGCCGCGCGCATGATCCCGGGCGTCCCCAGCTGCGGGACTCCCGCGATCAGGCATCTTATCCCCTATCCTTTGGATAGGGGATAAGATGTGTAAGCACCGGAGTACCCCTTTAAGAATATATATCACCTATGTTATAACATTCTGGAACAAGACAATCAAAAACAGTAGTCATGCTTTTACTTAGTCACTCCCTTGTAAAAGAACATTTACATAACACATGTAAAGAAATTTAAAAATTTAAAAAGTTAACAAAAAAAGAAAACTCCACAAAAGATTGTTAATTTACAAGAAATATGACATGGTGGCATTGGAAACTTTACTAGATTACACATTTTGAGCACAAATACATATAAATTGCTATGCTCAGTTCAGTCCTCCTCCCCTACAGAATTCCTGTCCATCTCCAAAATTGGTGTATTTTTAACTATTTGCTTCTTTTATCACAAATAGTAGTAATATGAAAGTTTCCATTGCCCACAATCTCATAATCTGGTATTCCTAAACTTAAACATTCAAAAACAATTGAAGCTTTAAGGCCCCTTTCACACTACATAATTACTCAGAAAATCGGCATTAAAACGGTAGTTACCTAGTCCTATACGGCCGTTGGAAAATCCCATTATAGTCTATGAGATTTTTCTAATAGCCGTTTTAACCCGTTATTTTATGATGGAAGATAGTAATGGCAGAAATAGTTCATGAACTATTTCTCCCGTTACTATCTTCCGTCACAAATAATGGCCGTTATTAATAACGGGCTATAACGTGTTAAAACGGCTATTAGAAAAATCCCACAGACTATAATAGGATTTTCTAACGTCCGTATAGGATTTTGTAACTGCCCTTTTGCTGACGATTTTCTGACGGAAGAATATATATCACCTGTTATAAAATTCTGGTATAAGATAATCAAAACAGTTGTCATGCTTTTAGTCACTCCCTTGCGAAAGAACATTGAAATAACACATATAAAGACAAATGAAAAGTTAACAAAAAAGGAAATTCCACAATAGATTGTTAATATACAAGGAATATGACATGGCGGCCTTGGAAACTTTACTAGATTGCATCTTTTGAGCACAGTTACAAATAAATCGCTATGCTCAGTTCAGGCCTCCTCCGCCCCTACAGCCTTCCTGTCCATCTCCAAAATTGGTGCATTTTTAACTATTTGCTTCTTTTATCACAAATAGTAGTAACATGAAAGTTTCCATTGCCCACAATCTCATAATCCGGTATTCCTAATTTTAAACATTCAAAAACAATTGAAGCTTTAAAGGGGTACTCTGGTGCTTACAAATCTTATCCCCTATGCAAAGGATAGGGGATAAGATGCCTTATCGCGGGAGTCCCGCAGCTGGGGACGCCCGGGATCATGCACGCAGCACCCAGTTTGTAATCAGTCCCCGGAGCGTGTTCGCTCCGGGTCTGATTACGGTCGACCGCAGGGCCGGCGGCGTGTGAAATCACGCCCCCGTGTGACGTCACGCTCCACCTCTCAATGCAAGCCTACGGGAGGGGGCGTGATAGCTATCATGCCCCCTCCCGTAGGTTTGCATTGAGGGGTGGAGCGTGACGTCATACGGGGGCGGGGGCGTGACGTCACATGCCGATGGCCCTGCGAGCACGCTCCGGGGACTGATTAAAAAGGGGGTGCCGCGCGCATGATCCCGGGCGTCCCCAGCTGCGGGACTCCCGCGATCAGGCATCTTATCCCCTATCCTTTGGATAGGGGATAAGATGTGTAAGCACCGGAGTACCCCTTTAAGAATATATATCACCTATGTTATAACATTCTGGAACAAGACAATCAAAAACAGTAGTCATGCTTTTACTTAGTCACTCCCTTGTAAAAGAACATTTACATAACACATGTAAAGAAATTTAAAAATTTAAAAAGTTAACAAAAAAAGAAAACTCCACAAAAGATTGTTAATTTACAAGAAATATGACATGGCGGCATTGGAAACTTTACTAGATTACACATTTTGAGCACAAATACATATAAATTGCTATGCTCAGTTCAGTCCTCCTCCCCTACAGAATTCCTGTCCATCTCCAAAATTGGTGTATTTTTAACTATTTGCTTCTTTTATCACAAATAGTAGTAACATGAAAGTTTCCATTGCCCACAATCTCATAATCTGGTATTCCTAAATTTAAACATTCAAAAACAATTGAAGCTTTAAGGCCCCTTTCACACTACATAATTACTCAGAAAATCGGCATTAAAACGGTAGTTACCTAGTCCTATACGGCCGTTGGAAAATCCCATTATAGTCTATGAGATTTTTCTAATAGCCGTTTTAACCCGTTATTTTATGATGGAAGATAGTAATGGCAGAAATAGTTCATGAACTATTTCTCCCGTTACTATCTTCCCTCACAAATAATGGCCGTTATTAATAACGGGCTATAACGTGTTAAAACGGCTATTAGAAAAATCCCACAGACTATAATAGGATTTTCTAACGTCCGTATAGGATTTTGTAACTGCCCTTTTGCTGACGATTTTCTGACGGAAGAATATATATCACCTGTTATAAAATTCTGGTATAAGATAATCAAAACAGTTGTCATGCTTTTAGTCACTACCTTGCGAAAGAACATTGAAATAACACATATAAAGACAAATGAAAAGTTAACAAAAAAGGAAATTCCACAATAGATTGTTAATATACAAGGAATATGACATGGCGGCCTTGGAAACTTTACTAGATTGCATCTTTTGAGCACAGTTACAAATAAATCGCTATGCTCAGTTCAGGCCTCCTCCGCCCCTACAGCCTTCCTGTCCATCTCCAAAATTGGTGCATTTTTAACTATTTGCTTCTTTTATAACAAATAGTAGTAACATGAAAGTTTCCATTGCCCACAATCTCATAATCCGGTATTCCTAATTTTAAACATTCAAAAACAATTGAAGCTTTAAAGGGGTACTCCGGTGCTTACATATCTTATCCCCTATGCAAAGGATAGGGGATAAGATGCCTTATCGCGGGAGTCCCGCAGCTGGGGACACCCGGGATCATGCACGCGGCACCCAGTTTGTAATCAGTCCCCGGAGCGAGTTCGCTCCGGGTCTGATTACGGTCGACCGCAGGGCCGGCGGCGTGTTAAATCACGCCCCCGTGTTACGTCACGCTCCACCTCTCAATGCAAGCCTACGGGAGGGGGCGTGATAGCTATCATGCCCCCTCCCATAGGTTTGCATTGAGGGGCGGAGCGTGACGTCACACGGGGGCGGGGGCGTGACGTCACATGCCGCTGGCCCTGCGAGCACGCTCCGAGGACTGATTAAAAAGGGGGTGCTGCGTGCATGATCCCGGGCGTCCCCAGCTGCGGGACTCACACGATCAGGCATCTTATCCCCTATCCTTAGGATAGGGGATAAGATGTGTAAGCACCGGAGTACCCCTTTAAGAATATATATCACCTATGTTATAACATTCTGGAACAAGACAATCAAAAACAGTAGTCATGCTTTTACTTAGTCACTCCCTTGTAAAAGAACATTTACATAACACATATAAAGAAATTTAAAAATTTAAAAAGTTAACAAAAAAAGAAAACTCCACAAAAGATTGTTAATTTACAAGAAATATGACATGGCGGCATTGGAAACTTTACTAGATTACACATTTTGAGCACAAATACATATAAATTGCTATGCTCAGTTCAGTCATCCTCCCCTACAGAATTCCTGTCCATCTGCAAAATTGGTGTATTTTTAACTATTTGCTTCTTTTATCACAAATAGTAGTAACATGAAAGTTTCCATTGCCCACAATCTCATAATCTGGTATTCCTAAATTTAAACATTCAAAAACAATTGAAGCTTTAAGGCCCCTTTCACACTACATAATTACTCAGAAAATCGGCATTAAAACGGTAGTTACCTAGTCCTATACGGCCGTTGGAAAATCCCATTATAGTCTATGAGATTTTTCTAATAGCCGTTTTAACCCGTTATTTTATGATGGAAGATAGTAATGGGAGAAATAGTTCATGAACTATTTCTCCCGTTACTATCTTCCGTCACAAATAATGGCCGTTATTAATAACGGGCTATAACGTGTTAAAACGGCTATTAGAAAAATCCCACAGACTATAATGGGATTTTCTAACGTCCGTATAGGATTTTGTAACTGCCCTTTTGCTGACGATTTTCTGACAGAAGAATATATATCACCTGTTATAAAATTCTGATATAAGATAATCAAAACAGTTGTCATGCTTTTAGTCACTACCTTGCGAAAGAACATTGAAATAACACATATAAAGACAAATGAAAAGTTAACAAAAAAGGAAATTCCACAATAGATTGTTAATATACAAGGAATATGACATGGCGGCCTTGGAAACTTTACTAGATTGCATCTTTTGAGCACAGTTACAAATAAATCGCTATGCTCAGTTCAGGCCTCCTCCGCCCCTACAGCCTTCCTGTCCATCTCCAAAATTGGTGCATTTTTAACTATTTGCTTCTTTTATAACAAATAGTAGTAACATGAAAGTTTCCATTGCCCACAATCTCATAATCCGGTATTCCTAATTTTAAACATTCAAAAACAATTGAAGCTTTAAAGGGGTACTCCGGTGCTTACATATCTTATCCCCTATGCAAAGGATAGGGGATAAGATGCCTTATCGCGGGAGTCCCGCAGCTGGGGACACCCGGGATCATGCACGCGGCACCCAGTTTGTAATCAGTCCCCGGAGCGAGTTCGCTCCGGGTCTGATTACGGTCGACCGCAGGGCCGGCGGCGTGTTAAATCACGCCCCCGTGTTACGTCACGCTCCACCTCTCAATGCAAGCCTACGGGAGGGGGCGTGATAGCTATCATGCCCCCTCCCATAGGTTTGCATTGAGGGGCGGAGCGTGACGTCACACGGGGGCGGGGGCGTGACGTCACATGCCGCTGGCCCTGCGAGCACGCTCCGGGGACTGATTAAAAAGGGGGTGCTGCGTGCATGATCCCGGGCGTCCCCAGCTGCGGGACTCACACGATCAGGCATCTTATCCCCTATCCTTAGGATAGGGGATAAGATGTGTAAGCACCGGAGTACCCCTTTAAGAATATATATCACCTATGTTATAACATTCTGGAACAAGACAATCAAAAACAGTAGTCATGCTTTTACTTAGTCACTCCCTTGTAAAAGAACATTTACATAACACATATAAAGAAATTTAAAAATTTAAAAAGTTAACAAAAAAAGAAAACTCCACAAAAGATTGTTAATTTACAAGAAATATGACATGGCGGCATTGGAAACTTTACTAGATTACACATTTTGAGCACAAATACATATAAATTGCTATGCTCAGTTCAGTCATCCTCCCCTACAGAATTCCTGTCCATCTGCAAAATTGGTGTATTTTTAACTATTTGCTTCTTTTATCACAAATAGTAGTAACATGAAAGTTTCCATTGCCCACAATCTCATAATCTGGTATTCCTAAATTTAAACATTCAAAAACAATTGAAGCTTTAAGGCCCCTTTCACACTACATAATTACTCAGAAAATCGGCATTAAAACGGTAGTTACCTAGTCCTATACGGCCATTGGAAAATCCCATTATAGTCTATGAGATTTTTCTAATAGCCGTTTTAACCCGTTATTTTATGATGGAAGATAGTAATGGGAGAAATAGTTCATGAACTATTTCTCCCGTTACTATCTTCCGTCACAAATAATGGCCGTTATTAATAACGGGCTATAACGTGTTAAAACGGCTATTAGAAAAATCCCACAGACTATAATGGGATTTTCTAACGTCCGTATAGGATTTTGTAACTGCCCTTTTGCTGACGATTTTCTGACAGAAGAATATATATCACCTGTTATAAAATTCTGATATAAGATAATCAAAACAGTTGTCATGCTTTTAGTCACTCCCTTGCGAAAGAACATTGAAATAACACATATAAAGACAAATGAAAAGTTAACAAAAAAGGAAATTCCACAATAGATTGTTAATATACAAGGAATATGACATGGCGGCCTTGGAAACTTTACTAGATTGCATCTTTTGAGCACAGTTACAAATAAATCGCTATGCTCAGTTCAGGCCTCCTCCGCCCCTACAGCCTTCCTGTCCATCTCCAAAATTGGTGCATTTTTAACTCTTTGCTTCTTTTATCACAAATAGTAGTAACATGAAAGTTTCCATTGCCCACAATCTCATAATCCGGTATTCCTAATTTTAAACATTCAAAAACAATTGAAGCTTTAAAGGGGTACTCCGGTGCTTACATATCTTATCCCCTATGCAAAGGATAGGGGATAAGATGCCTTATCGCGGGAGTCCCGCAGCTGGGGACACCCGGGATCATGCACGCGGCACCCAGTTTGTAATCAGTCCCCGGAGCGTGTTCGCTCCGGGTCTGATTACGGTCGACCACAGGGCCGCCGGCGTGTGAAATCACGCCCCCGTGTGACGTCAAGCTCCACCTCTCAATGCAAGCCTGCGGGAGGGGACGTGATAGCTATCATGCCCCCTCCCGTAGGTTTGCATTGAGGGGCGGAGCGTGACGTCATACGGGGGCGGGGGCGTGACGTCACATGCCGCTGGCCCTGCGAGCACGCTCCGGGGACTGATTAAAAAGGGGGTGCCGCGTGCATGATCCCGGGCGTCCCCAGCTGCGGGACTCACGCGATCAGGCATCTTATCCCCTATCCTTTGGATAGGGGATAAGATGTGTAAGCACCGGAGTACCCCTTTAAGAATATATATCACCTATGTTATAACATTCTGGAACAAGACAATCAAAAACAGTAGTCATGCTTTTACTTAGCCACTCCCTTGTAAAAGAACATTTACATAACACATGTAAAGAAATGTAAAAATTTAAAAAGTTAACAAAAAAAGAAAACTCCACAAAAGATTGTTAATTTACAAGAAATATGACATGGCGGCATTGGAAACTTTACTAGATTACACATTTTGAGCACAAATACATATAAATTGCTATGCTCAGTTCAGTCCTTCTCCCCTACAGAATTCCTGTCCATCTCCAAAATTGGTGTATTTTTAACTATTTGCTTCTTTTATCACAAATAGTAGTAACATGAAAGTTTCCATTGCCCACAATCTCATAATCTGGTATTCCTAAATTTAAACATTCAAAAACAATTGAAGCTTTAAGGCCCCTTTTCACACTACATAATTACTCAGAAAATCGGCATTAAAACCGTAGTTACCTAGTCCTATACGGCCGTTGGAAAATCCCATTATAGTCTATGAGATTTTTCTAATAGCCGTTTTAACCCGTTATTTTATGATGGAAGATAGTAATGGGAGAAATAGTTCATGAACTATTTCTCCCGTTACTATCTTCCGTCACAAATAATGGCCGTTATTAATAACGGGCTATAACGTGTTAAAACGGCTATTAGAAAAATCCCACAGACTATAATGGGATTTTCTAACGGCCGTATAGGATTTTGTAACTGCCCTTTTGCTGACGATTTTCTGACGGAAGAATATATATCACCTGTTATAAAATTCTAGTATAAGATAATCAAAAAAGTTGTCATGCTTTTAGTCACTCCCTTGCGAAAGAACATTGAAATAACACATATAAAGACAAATGAAAAGTTAACAAAAAAGGAAATTCCACAATAGATTGTTAATATACAAGGAATATGACATGGCGGCCTTGGAAACTTTACTGGATTGCATCTTTTGAGCACAGTTACAAAGAAATCGCTATGCTCAGTTCAGGCCTCCTCCGCCCCTACAGCCTTCCTGTCCATCTCCAAAATTGGTGCATTTTTAACTATTTGCTTCTTTTATCACAAATAGTAGTAACATGAAAGTTTCCATTGCCCACAATCTCATAATCCGGTATTCCTAATTTTAAACATTCAAAAACAATTGAAGCTTTAAAGGGGTACTCCGGTGCTTACATATCTTATCCCCTATGCAAAGGATAGGGGATAAGATGCCTTATCGCGGGAGTCCCGCAGCTGGGGACGCCCGGGATCATGCACGCGGCACCCAGTTTGTAATCAGTCCCCGGAGCGTGTTCGCTCCGGGTCTGATTACGGTCGACCGCAGGGCCGGCGGCGTGTGAAATCACGCCCCCGTGTGACGTCACGTTCCGCCTCTCAATGCAAGCCTACGGGAGGGGGCGTGATAGCTATCATGTCCCCTCCCGTAGGTTTGCATTGAGGGGCGGAGCGTGACGTCACACGGGGGCGGGGGCGTGACGTCACATGCCGCTGGCCCTGCGAGCACGCTCCGGGGACTGATTAAAAAGGGGGTGCCGCGCGCATGATCCCGGGCGTCCCCAGCTGCAGGACTACCGCGATCAGGCATCTTATCCCCTATCCTTTGGATAGGGGATAAGATGTGTAAGCACCGGAGTACCCCTTTAAGAATATATATCACCTATGTTATAACATTCTGGAACAAGACAATCAAAAACAGTAGTCATGCTTTTACTTAGTCACTGCCTTGTAAAAGAACATTTACATAACACATGTAAAGAAATGTAAAAATTTAAAAAGTTAACAAAAAAAGAAAACTCCACAAAAGATTGTTAATTTACAAGAAATATGACATGGGGGCATTGGAAACTTTACTAGATTACACATTTTGAGCACAAATACATATAAATTGCTATGCTCAGTTCAGTCCTTCTCCCCTACAGAATTCCTGTCCATCTGCAAAATTGGTGTATTTTTAACTATTTGCTTCTTTTATCACAAATAGTAGTAACATGAAAGTTTCCATTGCCCACAATCTCATAATCTGGTATTCCTAAATTTAAACATTCAAAAACAATTGAAGCTTTAAGGCCCCTTTCACACTACATAATTACGCAGAAAATCGGCATTAAAACGGTAGTTACCTAGTCCTATACGGCCGTTGGAAAATCCCATTATAGTCTATGAGATTTTTCTAATTGCCGTTTTAACCCGTTATTTTATGATGGAAGATAGTAATGGGAGAAATAGTCCATGAACTATTTCTCCCGTTACTATCTTCCGTCACAAATAATGGCCGTTATTAATAACGGGCTATAACGTGTTAAAACGGCTATTAGAAAAATCCCACAGACTATAATGGGATTTTCTAACGTCCGTATAGGATTTTGTAACTGCCCTTTTGCTGACGATTTTCTGACGGAAGAATATATATCACCTGTTATAAAATTCTGGTATAAGATAATCAAAACAGTTGTCATGCTTTTAGTCACTCCCTTGCGAAAGAACATTGAAATAACACATATAAAGACAAATGAAAAGTTAACAAAAAAGGAAATTCCACAATAGATTGTTAATATACAAGGAATATGACATGGCGGCCTTGGAAACTTTACTAGATTGCATCTTTTGAGCACAGTTACAAATAAATCGCTATGCTCAGTTCAGGCCTCCTCCGCCCCTACAGCCTTCCTGTCCATCTCCAAAAATGGTGCATTTTTAACTATTTGCTTCTTTTATCACAAATAGTAGTAACATGAAAGTTTCCATTGCCCACAATCTCATAATCCGGTATTCCTAATTTTAAACATTCAAAAACAATTGAAGCTTTAAAGGGGTACTCCGGTGCTTACATATCTTATCCCCTATGCAAAGGATAGGGGATAAGATGCCTTATCGCGGGAGTCCCGCAGCTGGGGACGCCCGGGATCATGCACGCGGCACCCAGTTTGTAATCAGTCCCCGGAGCGTGTTCGCTCCGGGTCTGATTACGGTCGACCGCAGGGCCGGCGGCGTGTGAAACCACGCCCCCGTGTGACGTCACGCTCCGCCTCTCAATGCAAGCCTACGGGAGGGGGCGTGATAGCTATCATGCCCCCTCCTGTAGGTTTGCATTGAGGGGCGGAGCGTGACGTCATACGGGGGCGGGGGCGTGACGTCACATGCCGCTGGCCCTGCGAGCACGCTCCGGGGACTGATTAAAAAGGGGGTGCAGCGTGCATGATCTCGGGCGTCCCCAGCTGCGGGACTCACGCGATCAGGCATCTTATCCCCTATCCTTTGGATAGGGGATAAAATGTGTAAGCACCGGAGTACCCCTTTAAGAATATATATCACCTATGTTATAACATTCTGGAACAAGACAATCAAAAACAGTAGTCATGCTTTTACTTAGTCACTCCCTTGTAAAAGAACATTTACATAACACATGTAAAGAAATGTAAAAATTTAAAAAGTTAACAAAAAAAGAAAACTCCACAAAAGATTGTTAATTTACAAGAAATATGACATGGCGGCATTGGAAACTTTACTAGATTACACATTTTGAGCACAAATACATATAAATTGCTATGCTCAGTTCAGTCCTCCTCCCCTACAGAATTCCTGTCCATCTCCAAAATTGGTGTATTTTTAACTATTTGCTTCTTTTATCACAAATAGTAGTAACATGAAAGTTTCCATTGCCCACAATCTCATAATCTGGTATTCCTAAATTTAAACATTCAAAAACAATTGAAGCTTTAAGGCCCCTTTTCACACTACATAATTACTCAGAAAATCGGCATTAAAACCGTAGTTACCTAGTCCTATACGGCCGTTGGAAAATCCCATTATAGTCTATGAGATTTTTCTAATAGCCGTTTTAACCCGTTATTTTATGATGGAAGATAGTAATGGGAGAAATAGTTCATGAACTATTTCTCCCGTTACTATCTTCCGTCACAAATAATGGCCGTTATTAATAACGGGCTATAACGTGTTAAAACGGCTATTAGAAAAATCCCACAGACTATAATGGGATTTTCTAACGGCCGTATAGGATTTTGTAACTGCCCTTTTGCTGACGATTTTCTGACGGAAGAATATATATCACCTGTTATAAAATTCTGGTATAAGATAATCAAAAAAGTTGTCATGCTTTTAGTCACTCCCTTGCGAAAGAACATTGAAATAACACATATAAAGACAAATGAAAAGTTAACAAAAAAGGAAATTCCACAATAGATTGTTAATATACAAGGAATATGACATGGCGGCCTTGGAAACTTTACTGGATTGCATCTTTTGAGCACAGTTACAAAGAAATCGCTATGCTCAGTTCAGGCCTCCTCCGCCCCTACAGCCTTCCTGTCCATCTCCAAAATTGGTGCATTTTTAACTATTTGCTTCTTTTATCACAAATAGTAGTAACATGAAAGTTTCCATTGCCCACAATCTCATAATCCGGTATTCCTAATTTTAAACATTCAAAAACAATTGAAGCTTTAAAGGGGTACTCCGGTGCTTACATATCTTATCCCCTATGCAAAGGATAGGGGATAAGATGCCTTATCGCGGGAGTCCCGCAGCTGGGGACGCCCGGGATCATGCACGCGGCACCCAGTTTGTAATCAGTCCCCGGAGCGTGTTCGCTCCGGGTCTGATTACGGTCGACCGCAGGGCCGGCGGCGTGTGAAATCACGCCCCCGTGTGACGTCACGTTCCGCCTCTCAATGCAAGCCTACGGGAGGGGGCGTGATAGCTATCATGTCCCCTCCCGTAGGTTTGCATTGAGGGGCGGAGCGTGACGTCACACGGGGGCGGGGGCGTGACGTCACATGCCGCTGGCCCTGCGAGCACGCTCCGGGGACTGATTAAAAAGGGGGTGCCGCGCGCATGATCCCGGGCGTCCCCAGCTGCAGGACTACCGCGATCAGGCATCTTATCCCCTATCCTTTGGATAGGGGATAAGATGTGTAAGCACCGGAGTACCCCTTTAAGAATATATATCACCTATGTTATAACATTCTGGAACAAGACAATCAAAAACAGTAGTCATGCTTTTACTTAGTCACTGCCTTGTAAAAGAACATTTACATAACACATGTAAAGAAATGTAAAAATTTAAAAAGTTAACAAAAAAAGAAAACTCCACAAAAGATTGTTAATTTACAAGAAATATGACATGGGGGCATTGGAAACTTTACTAGATTACACATTTTGAGCACAAATACATATAAATTGCTATGCTCAGTTCAGTCCTTCTCCCCTACAGAATTCCTGTCCATCTGCAAAATTGGTGTATTTTTAACTATTTGCTTCTTTTATCACAAATAGTAGTAACATGAAAGTTTCCATTGCCCACAATCTCATAATCTGGTATTCCTAAATTTAAACATTCAAAAACAATTGAAGCTTTAAGGCCCCTTTCACACTACATAATTACGCAGAAAATCGGCATTAAAACGGTAGTTACCTAGTCCTATACGGCCGTTGGAAAATCCCATTATAGTCTATGAGATTTTTCTAATTGCCGTTTTAACCCGTTATTTTATGATGGAAGATAGTAATGGGAGAAATAGTCCATGAACTATTTCTCCCGTTACTATCTTCCGTCACAAATAATGGCCGTTATTAATAACGGGCTATAACGTGTTAAAACGGCTATTAGAAAAATCCCACAGACTATAATGGGATTTTCTAACGTCCGTATAGGATTTTGTAACTGCCCTTTTGCTGACGATTTTCTGACGGAAGAATATATATCACCTGTTATAAAATTCTGGTATAAGATAATCAAAACAGTTGTCATGCTTTTAGTCACTCCCTTGCGAAAGAACATTGAAATAACACATATAAAGACAAATGAAAAGTTAACAAAAAAGGAAATTCCACAATAGATTGTTAATATACAAGGAATATGACATGGCGGCCTTGGAAACTTTACTAGATTGCATCTTTTGAGCACAGTTACAAATAAATCGCTATGCTCAGTTCAGGCCTCCTCCGCCCCTACAGCCTTCCTGTCCATCTCCAAAAATGGTGCATTTTTAACTATTTGCTTCTTTTATCACAAATAGTAGTAACATGAAAGTTTCCATTGCCCACAATCTCATAATCCGGTATTCCTAATTTTAAACATTCAAAAACAATTGAAGCTTTAAAGGGGTACTCCGGTGCTTACATATCTTATCCCCTATGCAAAGGATAGGGGATAAGATGCCTTATCGCGGGAGTCCCGCAGCTGGGGACGCCCGGGATCATGCACGCGGCACCCAGTTTGTAATCAGTCCCCGGAGCGTGTTCGCTCCGGGTCTGATTACGGTCGACCGCAGGGCCGGCGGCGTGTGAAACCACGCCCCCGTGTGACGTCACGCTCCGCCTCTCAATGCAAGCCTACGGGAGGGGGCGTGATAGCTATCATGCCCCCTCCTGTAGGTTTGCATTGAGGGGCGGAGCGTGACGTCATACGGGGGCGGGGGCGTGACGTCACATGCCGCTGGCCCTGCGAGCACGCTCCGGGGACTGATTAAAAAGGGGGTGCAGCGTGCATGATCTCGGGCGTCCCCAGCTGCGGGACTCACGCGATCAGGCATCTTATCCCCTATCCTTTGGATAGGGGATAAAATGTGTAAGCACCGGAGTACCCCTTTAAGAATATATATCACCTATGTTATAACATTCTGGAACAAGACAATCAAAAACAGTAGTCATGCTTTTACTTAGTCACTCCCTTGTAAAAGAACATTTACATAACACATGTAAAGAAATGTAAAAATTTAAAAAGTTAACAAAAAAAGAAAACTCCACAAAAGATTGTTAATTTACAAGAAATATGACATGGCGGCATTGGAAACTTTACTAGATTACACATTTTGAGCACAAATACATATAAATTGCTATGCTCAGTTCAGTCCTCCTCCCCTACAGAATTCCTGTCCATCTCCAAAATTGGTGTATTTTTAACTATTTGCTTCTTTTATCACAAATAGTAGTAACATGAAAGTTTCCATTGCCCACAATCTCATAATCTGGTATTCCTAAATTTAAACATTCAAAAACAATTGAAGCTTTAAGGCCCCTTTTCACACTACATAATTACTCAGAAAATCGGCATTAAAACCGTAGTTACCTAGTCCTATACGGCCGTTGGAAAATCCCATTATAGTCTATGAGATTTTTCTAATAGCCGTTTTAACCCGTTATTTTATGATGGAAGATAGTAATGGGAGAAATAGTTCATGAACTATTTCTCCCGTTACTATCTTCCGTCACAAATAATGGCCGTTATTAATAACGGGCTATAACGTGTTAAAACGGCTATTAGAAAAATCCCACAGACTATAATGGGATTTTCTAACGGCCGTATAGGATTTTGTAACTGCCCTTTTGCTGACGATTTTCTGACGGAAGAATATATATCACCTGTTATAAAATTCTGGTATAAGATAATCAAAAAAGTTGTCATGCTTTTAGTCACTCCCTTGCGAAAGAACATTGAAATAACACATATAAAGACAAATGAAAAGTTAACAAAAAAGGAAATTCCACAATAGATTGTTAATATACAAGGAATATGACATGGCGGCCTTGGAAACTTTACTGGATTGCATCTTTTGAGCACAGTTACAAAGAAATCGCTATGCTCAGTTCAGGCCTCCTCCGCCCCTACAGCCTTCCTGTCCATCTCCAAAATTGGTGCATTTTTAACTATTTGCTTCTTTTATCACAAATAGTAGTAACATGAAAGTTTCCATTGCCCACAATCTCATAATCCGGTATTCCTAATTTTAAACATTCAAAAACAATTGAAGCTTTAAAGGGGTACTCCGGTGCTTACATATCTTATCCCCTATGCAAAGGATAGGGGATAAGATGCCTTATCGCGGGAGTCCCGCAGCTGGGGACGCCCGGGATCATGCACGCGGCACCCAGTTTGTAATCAGTCCCCGGAGCGTGTTCGCTCCGGGTCTGATTACGGTCGACCGCAGGGCCGGCGGCGTGTGAAATCACGCCCCCGTGTGACGTCACGTTCCGCCTCTCAATGCAAGCCTACGGGAGGGGGCGTGATAGCTATCATGTCCCCTCCCGTAGGTTTGCATTGAGGGGCGGAGCGTGACGTCACACGGGGGCGGGGGCGTGACGTCACATGCCGCTGGCCCTGCGAGCACGCTCCGGGGACTGATTAAAAAGGGGGTGCCGCGCGCATGATCCCGGGCGTCCCCAGCTGCAGGACTACCGCGATCAGGCATCTTATCCCCTATCCTTTGGATAGGGGATAAGATGTGTAAGCACCGGAGTACCCCTTTAAGAATATATATCACCTATGTTATAACATTCTGGAACAAGACAATCAAAAACAGTAGTCATGCTTTTACTTAGTCACTGCCTTGTAAAAGAACATTTACATAACACATGTAAAGAAATTTAAAAATTTAAAAAGTTAACAAAAAAAGAAAACTCCACAAAAGATTGTTAATTTACAAGAAATATGACATGGCGGCATTGGAAACTTTACTAGATTACACATTTTGAGCACAAATACATATAAATTGCTATGCTCAGTTCAGTCCTCCTCCCCTACAGAATTCCTTTCCATCTCCAAAATTGGTGTATTTTTAACTATTTGCTTCTTTTATCACAAATAGTAGTAACATGAAAGTTTCCAATCCATTGCCCACAATCTCATAATCTGGTATTCCTAAATTTAAACATTCAAAAACAATTGAAGCTTTAAGGCCCCTTTTCACACTACATAATTACTCAGAAAATCGGCATTAAAACCGTAGTTACCTAGTCCTATACGGCCGTTGGAAAATCCCATTATAGTCTAAGAGATTTTTCTAATAGCCGTTTTAACCCGTTATTTTATGATGGAAGATAGTAATGGGAGAAATAGTTCATGAACTATTTCTCCCGTTACTATCTTCCGTCACAAATAATGGCCGTTATTAATAACGGGCTATAACGTGTTAAAACGGCTATTAGAAAAATCCCACAGACTATAATGGGATTTTCTAACGGCCATATAGGATTTTGTAACTGCCCTTTTGTGACGATTTTCTGACAGAAGAATATATATCACCTGTTATAAAATTCTGGTATAAGATAATCAAAAAAGTTGTCATGCTTTTAGTCACTCCCTTGCGAAAGAACATTGAAATAACACATATAAAGACAAATGAAAAGTTAACAAAAAAGGAAATTCCACAATAGATTGTTAATATACAAGGAATATGACATGGCGGCCTTGGAAACTTTACTGGATTGCATCTTTTGAGCACAGTTACAAATAAATCGCTATGCTCAGTTCAGGCCTCCTCCGCCCCTACAGCCTTCCTGTCCATCTCCAAAATTGGTGCATTTTTAACTATTTGCTTCTTTTATCACAAATAGTAGTAACATGAAAGTTTCCATTGCCCACAATCTCATAATCCGGTATTCCTAATTTTAAACATTCAAAAACAATTGAAGCTTTAAAGGGGTACTCCGGTGCTTACAAATCTTATCCCCTATGCAAAGGATAGGGGATAAGATGCCTTATCGCGGGAGTCCCGCAGCTGGGGACGCCCGGGATCATGCACGCAGCACCCAGTTTGTAATCAGTCCCCGGAGCGTGTTCGCTCCGGGTCTGATTACGGTCGACCGCAGGGCCGGCGGCGTGTGAAATCACGCCCCCGTGTGACGTCACGCTCCACCTCTCAATGCAAGCCTACGGGAGGGGGCGTGATAGCTATCATGCCCCCTCCCGTAGGTTTGCATTGAGGGGTGGAGCGTGACGTCATACGGGGGCGGGGGCGTGACGTCACATGCCGATGGCCCTGCGAGCACGCTCCGGGGACTGATTAAAAAGGGGGTGCCGCGCGCATGATCCCGGGCGTCCCCAGCTGCGGGACCCCCGCGATCAGGCATCTTATCCCCTATCCTTTGGATAGGGGATAAGATGTGTAAGCACCGGAGTACCCCTTTAAGAATATATATCACCTATGTTATAACATTCTGGAACAAGACAATCAAAAACAGTAGTCATGCTTTTACTTAGTCACTGCCTTGTAAAAGAACATTTACATAACACATGTAAAGAAATGTAAAAATTTAAAAAGTTAACAAAAAAAGAAAACTCCACAAAAGATTGTTAATTTACAAGAAATATGACATGGGGGCATTGGAAACTTTACTAGATTACACATTTTGAGCACAAATACATATAAATTGCTATGCTCAGTTCAGTCCTTCTCCCCTACAGAATTCCTGTCCATCTGCAAAATTGGTGTATTTTTAACTATTTGCTTCTTTTATCACAAATAGTAGTAACATGAAAGTTTCCATTGCCCACAATCTCATAATCTGGTATTCCTAAATTTAAACATTCAAAAACAATTGAAGCTTTAAGGCCCCTTTTCACACTACATAATTACTCAGAAAATCGGCATTAAAACCGTAGTTACCTAGTCCTATACGGCCGTTGGAAAATCCCATTATAGTCTATGAGATTTTTCTAATAGCCGTTTTAACCCATTATTTTATGATGGAAGATAGTAATGGGAGAAATAGTTCATGAACTATTTCTCCCGTTACTATCTTCCGTCACAAATAATGGCCGTTATTAATAACGGGCTATAACGTGTTAAAACGGCTATTAGAAAAATCCCACAGACTATAATGGGATTTTCTAACGGCCGTATAGGATTTTGTAACTGCCCTTTTGCTGACGATTTTCTGACGGAAGAATATATATCACCTGTTATAAAATTCTGGTATAAGATAATCAAAAAAGTTGTCATGCTTTTAGTCACTCCCTTGCGAAAGAACATTGAAATAACACATATAAAGACAAATGAAAAGTTAACAAAAAAGGAAATTCCACAATAGATTGTTAATATACAAGGAATATGACATGGCGGCCTTGGAAACTTTACTGGATTGCATCTTTTGAGCACAGTTACAAATAAATCGCTATGCTCAGTTCAGGCCTCCTCCGCCCCTACAGCCTTCCTGTCCATCTCCAAAATTGGTGCATTTTTAACTATTTGCTTCTTTTATCACAAATAGTAGTAACATGAAAGTTTCCATTGCCCACAATCTCATAATCCGGTATTCCTAATTTTAAACATTCAAAAACAATTGAAGCTTTAAAGGGGTACTCCGGTGCTTACATATCTTATCCCCTATGCAAAGGATAGGGGATAAGATGCCTTATCGCGGGAGTCCCGCAGCTGGGGACGCCCGGGATCATGCACGCGGCACCCAGTTTGTAATCAGTCCCCGGAGCGTGTTCGCTCCGGGTCTGATTACGGTCGACCGCAGGGCCGGCGGCGTGTGAAATCACGCCCCCGTGTGACGTCACGTTCCGCCTCTCAATGCAAGCCTACGGGAGGGGGCGTGATAGCTATCATGCCCCCTCCCGTAGGTTTGCATTGAGGGGCGGAGCGTGACGTCACACGGGGGCGGGGGCGTGACGTCACATGCCGCTGGCCCTGCGAGCACGCTCCGGGGACTGATTAAAAAGGGGGTGCCGCGCGCATGATCCCGGGCGTCCCCAGCTGCAGGACTACCGCGATCAGGCATCTTATCCCCTATCCTTTGGATAGGGGATAAGATGTGTAAGCACCGGAGTACCCCTTTAAGAATATATATCACCTATGTTATAACATTCTGGAACAAGACAATCAAAAACAGTAGTCATGCTTTTACTTAGTCACTGCCTTGTAAAAGAACATTTACATAACACATGTAAAGAAATTTAAAAATTTAAAAAGTTAACAAAAAAAGAAAACTCCACAAAAGATTGTTAATTTACAAGAAATATGACATGGCGGCATTGGAAACTTTACTAGATTACACATTTTGAGCACAAATACATATAAATTGCTATGCTCAGTTCAGTCCTCCTCCCCTACAGAATTCCTTTCCATCTCCAAAATTGGTGTATTTTTAACTATTTGCTTCTTTTATCACAAATAGTAGTAACATGAAAGTTTCCAATCCATTGCCCACAATCTCATAATCTGGTATTCCTAAATTTAAACATTCAAAAACAATTGAAGCTTTAAGGCCCCTTTTCACACTACATAATTACTCAGAAAATCGGCATTAAAACCGTAGTTACCTAGTCCTATACGGCCGTTGGAAAATCCCATTATAGTCTAAGAGATTTTTCTAATAGCCGTTTTAACCCGTTATTTTATGATGGAAGATAGTAATGGGAGAAATAGTTCATGAACTATTTCTCCCGTTACTATCTTCCGTCACAAATAATGGCCGTTATTAATAACGGGCTATAACGTGTTAAAACGGCTATTAGAAAAATCCCACAGACTATAATGGGATTTTCTAACGGCCATATAGGATTTTGTAACTGCCCTTTTGTGACGATTTTCTGACGGAAGAATATATATCACCTGTTATAAAATTCTGGTATAAGATAATCAAAAAAGTTGTCATGCTTTTAGTCACTCCCTTGCGAAAGAACATTGAAATAACACATATAAAGACAAATGAAAAGTTAACAAAAAAGGAAATTCCACAATAGATTGTTAATATACAAGGAATATGACATGGCGGCCTTGGAAACTTTACTAGATTGCATCTTTTGAGCACAGTTACAAATAAATCGCTATGCTCAGTTCAGGCCTCCTCCGCCCCTACAGCCTTCCTGTCCATCTCCAAAATTGGTGCATTTTTAACTATTTGCTTCTTTTATCACAAATAGTAGTAACATGAAAGTTTCCATTGCCCACAATCTCATAATCCGGTATTCCTAATTTTAAACATTCAAAAACAATTGAAGCTTTAAAGGGGTACTCCGGTGCTTACAAATCTTATCCCCTATGCAAAGGATAGGGGATAAGATGCCTTATCGCGGGAGTCCCGCAGCTGGGGACGCCAGGGATCATGCACGCAGCACCCAGTTTGTAATCAGTCCCCGGAGCGTGTTCGCTTCGGGTCTGATTACGGTCGACCGCAGGGCCGGCGGCGTGTGAAATCACGCCCCCGTGTGACGTCACGCTCCACCTCTCAATGCAAGCCTACGGGAGGGGGCGTGATAGCTATCATGCCCCCTCCCGTAGGTTTGCATTGAGGGGTGGAGCGTGACGTCATACGGGGGCGGGGGCGTGACGTCACATGCCGATGGCCCTGCGAGCACGCTCCGGGGACTGATTAAAAAGGGGGTGCCGCGCGCATGATCCCGGGCGTCCCCAGCTGCGGGACTCCCGCGATCAGGCATCTTATCCCCTATCCTTTGGATAGGGGATAAGATGTGTAAGCACCGGAGTACCCCTTTAAGAATATATATCACCTATGTTATAACATTCTGGAACAAGACAATCAAAAACAGTAGTCATGCTTTTACTTAGTCACTCCCTTGTAAAAGAACATTTACATAACACATGTAAAGAAATTAAAAAATTTAAAAAGTTAACAAAAAAAGAAAACTCCACAAAAGATTGTTAATTTACAAGAAATATGACATGGCGGCATTGGAAACTTTACTAGATTACACATTTTGAGCACAAATACATATAAATTGCTATGCTCAGTTCAGTCCTCCTCCCCTACAGAATTCCTGTCCATCTCCAAAATTGGTGTATTTTTAACTATTTGCTTCTTTTATCACAAATAGTAGTAACATGAAAGTTTCCATTGCCCACAATCTCATAATCTGGTATTCCTAAATTTAAACATTCAAAAACAATTGAAGCTTTAAGGCCCCTTTCACACTACATAATTACTCAGAAAATCGGCATTAAAACGGTAGTTACCTAGTCCTATACGGCCGTTGGAAAATCCCATTATAGTCTATGAGATTTTTCTAATAGCCGTTTTAACCCGTTATTTTATGATGGAAGATAGTAATGGCAGAAATAGTTCATGAACTATTTCTCCCGTTACTATCTTCCGTCACAAATAATGGCCGTTATTAATAACGGGCTATAACGTGTTAAAACGGCTATTAGAAAAATCCCACAGACTATAATAGGATTTTCTAACGTCCGTATAGGATTTTGTAACTGCCCTTTTGCTGACGATTTTCTGACGGAAGAATATATATCACCTGTTATAAAATTCTGGTATAAGATAATCAAAACAGTTGTCATGCTTTTAGTCACTCCCTTGCGAAAGAACATTGAAATAACACATATAAAGACAAATGAAAAGTTAACAAAAAAGGAAATTCCACAATAGATTGTTAATATACAAGGAATATGACATGGCGGCCTTGGAAACTTTACTAGATTGCATCTTTTGAGCACAGTTACAAATAAATCGCTATGCTCAGTTCAGGCCTCCTCCGCCCCTACAGCCTTCCTGTCCATCTCCAAAATTGGTGCATTTTTAACTATTTGCTTCTTTTATCACAAATAGTAGTAACATGAAAGTTTCCATTGCCCACAATCTCATAATCCGGTATTGCTAATTTTAAACATTCAAAAACAATTGAAGCTTTAAAGGGGTTCTCCGGTGCTTACAAATCTTATCCCCTATGCAAAGGATAGGGGATAAGATGCCTTATCGCGGGAGTCCCGCAGCTGGGGACGCCCGGGATCATGCACGCAGCACCCAGTTTGTAATCAGTCCCCGGAGCGTGTTCGCTCCGGGTCTGATTACGGTCGACCGCAGGGCCGGCGGCGTGTGAAATCACGCCCCCGTGTGACGTCACGCTCCACCTCTCAATGCAAGCCTACGGGAGGGGGCGTGATAGCTATCATGCCCCCTCCCGTAGGTTTGCATTGAGGGGTGGAGCGTGACGTCATACGGGGGCGGGGGGCGTGACGTCACATGCCGATGGCCCTGCGAGCACGCTCCGGGGACTGATTAAAAAGGGGGTGCCGCGCGCATGATCCCGGGCGTCCCCAGCTGCGGGACTCCCGCGATCAGGCATCTTATCCCCTATCCTTTGGATAGGGGATAAGATGTGTAAGCACCGGAGTACCCCTTTAAGAATATATATCACCTATGTTATAACATTCTGGAACAAGACAATCAAAAACAGTAGTCATGCTTTTACTTAGTCACTCCCTTGTAAAAGAACATTTACATAACACATGTAAAGAAATTTAAAAATGTTAAAAGTTAACAAAAAAAAGAAAACTCCACAAAAGATTGTTAATTTACAAGAAATATGACATGCGGCATTGGAAACTTTACTAGATTACACATTTTGAGCACAAATACATATAAATTGCTATGCTCAGTTCAGTCATCTTCCCCTACAGAATTCCTGTCCATCTCCAAAATTGGTGTATTTTTAACTATTTGCTTCTTTTATCACAAATAGTAGTAACATGAAAGTTTCCATTGCCCACAATCTCATAATCTGGTATTCCTAAATTTAAACATTCAAAAACAATTGAAGCTTTAAGGCCCCTTTCACACTACACAATTACTCAGAAAATCGGCATTAAAACGGTAGTTACCTAGTCCTATACGGCCGTTGGAAAATCCCATTATAGTCTATGAGATTTTTCTAATAGCCGTTTGAACCCGTTATTTTATGATGGAAGATAGTAATGGGAGAAATAGTTCATGAACTATTTCTCCCGTTACTATCTTCCGTCACAAATAATGGCCGTTATTAATAACGGGCTATAACGTGTTAAAACGGCTATTAGAAAAATCCCACAGACTATAATAGGATTTTCTAACGTCCGTATAGGATTTTGTAACTGCCCTTTTGCTGACGATTTTCTGACGGAAGAATATATATCACCTGTTATAAAATTCTGGTATAAGATAATCAAAACAGTTGTCATGCTTTTAGTCACTCCCTTGCGAAAGAACATTGAAATAACACATATAAAGACAAATGAAAAGTTAACAAAAATGGAAATTCCACAATAGATTGTTAATATACAAGGAATATGACATGGCGGCCTTGGAAACTTTACTAGATTGCATCTTTTGAGCACAGTTACAAATAAATCGCTATGCTCAGTTCAGGCCTCCTCCGCCCCTACAGCCTTCCTGTCCATCTCCAAAATTGGTGCATTTTTAACTATTTGCTTCTTTTATAACAAATAGTAGTAACATGAAAGTTTCCATTGCCCACAATCTCATAATCCGGTATTCCTAATTTTAAACATTCAAAAACAATTGAAGCTTTAAAGGGGTACTCCGGTGCTTACATATCTTATCCCCTATGCAAAGGATAGGGGATAAGATGCCTTATCGCGGGAGTCCCGCAGCTGGGGACACCCGGGATCATGCACGCGGCACCCAGTTTGTAATCAGTCCCCGGAGCGAGTTCGCTCCGGGTCTGATTACGGTCGACCGCAGGGCCGGCGGCGTGTTAAATCACGCCCCCGTGTGACGTCACGCTCCACCTCTCAATGCAAGCCTACGGGAGGGGGCGTGATAGCTATCATGCCCCCTCCCATAGGTTTGCATTGAGGGGCGGAGCGTGACGTCACACGGGGGCGGGGGCGTGACGTCACATGCCGCTGGCCCTGCGAGCACGCTCCGGGGACTGATTAAAAAGGGGGTGCTGCGTGCATGATCCCGGGCGTCCCCAGCTGCGGGACTCACACGATCAGGCATCTTATCCCCTATCCTTAGTATAGGGGATAAGATGTGTAAGCACCGGAGTACCCCTTTAAGAATATATATCACCTATGTTATAACATTCTGGAACAAGACAATCAAAAACAGTAGTCATGCTTTTACTTAGTCACTCCCTTGTAAAAGAACATTTACATAACACATATAAAGAAATTTAAAAATTTAAAAAGTTAACAAAAAAAGAAAACTCCACAAAAGATTGTTAATTTACAAGAAATATGACATGGCGGCATTGGAAACTTTACTAGATTACACATTTTGAGCACAAATACATATAAATTGCTATGCTCAGTTCAGTCATCCTCCCCTACAGAATTCCTGTCCATCTGCAAAATTGGTGTATTTTTAACTATTTGCTTCTTTTATCACAAATAGTAGTAACATGAAAGTTTCCATTGCCCACAATCTCATAATCTGGTATTCCTAAATTTAAACATTCAAAAACAATTGAAGCTTTAAGGCCCCTTTCACACTACATAATTACTCAGAAAATCGGCATTAAAACGGTAGTTACCTAGTCCTATACGGCCATTGGAAAATCCCATTATAGTCTATGAGATTTTTCTAATAGCCGTTTTAACCCGTTATTTTATGATGGAAGATAGTAATGGGAGAAATAGTTCATGAACTATTTCTCCCGTTACTATCTTCCGTCACAAATAATGGCCGTTATTAATAACGGGCTATAACGTGTTAAAAAGGCTATTAGAAAAATCCCACAGACTATAATGGGATTTTCTAACGTCCGTATAGGATTTTGTAACTGCCCTTTTGCTGACGATTTTCTGACAGAAGAATATATATCACCTGTTATAAAATTCTGATATAAGATAATCAAAACAGTTGTCATGCTTTTAGTCACTCCCTTGCGAAAGAACATTGAAATAACACATATAAAGACAAATGAAAAGTTAACAAAAAAGGAAATTCCACAATAGATTGTTAATATACAAGGAATATGACATGGCGGCCTTGGAAACTTTACTAGATTGCATCTTTTGAGCACAGTTACAAATAAATCGCTATGCTCAGTTCAGGCCTCCTCCGCCCCTACAGCCTTCCTGTCCATCTCCAAAATTGGTGCATTTTTAACTATTTGCTTCTTTTATAACAAATAGTAGTAACATGAAAGTTTCCATTGCCCACAATCTCATAATCCGGTATTCCTAATTTTAAACATTCAAAAACAATTGAAGCTTTAAAGGGGTACTCCGGTGCTTACATATCTTATCCCCTATGCAAAGGATAGGGGATAAGATGCCTTATCGCGGGAGTCCCGCAGCTGGGGACACCCGGGATCATGCACGCGGCACCCAGTTTGTAATCAGTCCCCGGAGCGAGTTCGCTCCGGGTCTGATTACGGTCGACCGCAGGGCCGGCGGCGTGTTAAATCACGCCCCCGTGTGACGTCACGCTCCACCTCTCAATGCAAGCCTACGGGAGGGGGCGTGATAGCTATCATGCCCCCTCCCATAGGTTTGCATTGAGGGGCGGAGCGTGACGTCACACGGGGGCGGGGGGCGTGACGTCACATGCCGCTGGCCCTGCGAGCACGCTCCGGGGACTGATTAAAAAGGGGGTGCTGCGTGCATGATCCCGGGCGTCCCCAGCTGCGGGACTCACACGATCAGGCATCTTATCCCCTATCCTTAGTATAGGGGATAAGATGTGTAAGCACCGGAGTACCCCTTTAAGAATATATATCACCTATGTTATAACATTCTGGAACAAGACAATCAAAAACAGTAGTCATGCTTTTACTTAGTCACTCCCTTGTAAAAGAACATTTACATAACACATATAAAGAAATTTAAAAATTTAAAAAGTTAACAAAAAAAGAAAACTCCACAAAAGATTGTTAATTTACAAGAAATATGACATGGCGGCATTGGAAACTTTACTAGATTACACATTTTGAGCACAAATACATATAAATTGCTATGCTCAGTTCAGTCATCCTCCCCTACAGAATTCCTGTCCATCTGCAAAATTGGTGTATTTTTAACTATTTGCTTCTTTTATCACAAATAGTAGTAACATGAAAGTTTCCATTGCCCACAATCTCATAATCTGGTATTCCTAAATTTAAACATTCAAAAACAATTGAAGCTTTAAGGCCCCTTTCACACTACATAATTACTCAGAAAATCGGCATTAAAACGGTAGTTACCTAGTCCTATACGGCCATTGGAAAATCCCATTATAGTCTATGAGATTTTTCTAATAGCCGTTTTAACCCGTTATTTTATGATGGAAGATAGTAATGGGAGAAATAGTTCATGAACTATTTCTCCCGTTACTATCTTCCGTCACAAATAATGGCCGTTATTAATAACGGGCTATAACGTGTTAAAAAGGCTATTAGAAAAATCCCACAGACTATAATGGGATTTTCTAACGTCCGTATAGGATTTTGTAACTGCCCTTTTGCTGACGATTTTCTGACAGAAGAATATATATCACCTGTTATAAAATTCTGATATAAGATAATCAAAACAGTTGTCATGCTTTTAGTCACTCCCTTGCGAAAGAACATTGAAATAACACATATAAAGACAAATGAAAAGTTAACAAAAAAGGAAATTCCACAATAGATTGTTAATATACAAGGAATATGACATGGCGGCCTTGGAAACTTTACTAGATTGCATCTTTTGAGCACAGTTACAAATAAATCGCTATGCTCAGTTCAGGCCTCCTCCGCCCCTACAGCCTTCCTGTCCATCTCCAAAATTGGTGCATTTTTAACTATTTGCTTCTTTTATAACAAATAGTAGTAACATGAAAGTTTCCATTGCCCACAATCTCATAATCCGGTATTCCTAATTTTAAACATTCAAAAACAATTGAAGCTTTAAAGGGGTACTCCGGTGCTTACATATCTTATCCCCTATGCAAAGGATAGGGGATAAGATGCCTTATCGCGGGAGTCCCGCAGCTGGGGACACCCGGGATCATGCACGCGGCACCCAGTTT
Source organism: Hyla sarda (assembly GCF_029499605.1). Taxonomy (NCBI): domain Eukaryota; kingdom Metazoa; phylum Chordata; class Amphibia; order Anura; family Hylidae; genus Hyla; species Hyla sarda. The sequence goes on from NC_079190.1 coordinate 415,118,860, forward strand.
GTAATCAGTCCCCGGAGCGAGTTCGCTCCGGGTCTGATTACGGTCGACCGCAGGGCCGGCGGCGTGTTAAATCACGCCCCCGTGTGACGTCACGCTCCACCTCTCAATGCAAGCCTGCGGGAGGGGACGTGATAGCTATCATGCCCCCTCCCGTAGGTTTGCATTGAGGGGCGGAGCGTGACGTCATACGGGGGCGGGGGCGTGACGTCACATGCCGCTGGCCCTGCGAGCACGCTCCGGGGACTGATTAAAAAGGGGGTGCCGCGTGCATGATCCCGGGCGTCCCCAGCTGCGGGACTCACGCGATCAGGCATCTTATCCCCTATCCTTTGGATAGGGGATAAGATGTGTAAGCACCGGAGTACCCCTTTAAGAATATATATCACCTATGTTATAACATTCTGGAACAAGACAATCAAAAACAGTAGTCATGCTTTTACTTAGTCACTCCCTTGTAAAAGAACATTTACATAACACATGTAAAGAAATTTAAAAATTTTAAAAGTTAACAAAAAAAGAAAACTCCACAAAAGATTGTTAATTTACAAGAAATATGACATGGCGGCATTGGAAACTTTACTAGATAACACATTTTGAGCACAAATACATATAAATTGCTATGCTCAGTTCAGTCCTCCTCCCCTACAGAATTCCTGTCCATCTCCAAAATTGGTGTATTTTTAACTATTTGCTTCTTTTATCACAAATAGTAGTAACATGAAAGTTTCCATTGCCCACAATCTCATAATCTGGTATTCCTAAATTTAAACATTCAAAAACAATTGAAGCTTTAAGGCCCCTTTCACACTACATAATTACTCAGAAAATCGGCATTAAAACGGTAGTTACCTAGTCCTATACGGCCGTTGGAAAATCCCATTATAGTCTATGAGATTTTTCTAATAGCCGTTTTAACCCGTTATTTTATGATGGAAGATAGTAATGGGAGAAATAGTTCATGAACTATTTCTCCCGTTACTATCTTCCGTCACAAATAATGGCCGTTATTAATAACGGGCTATAACGTGTTAAAACGGCTATTAGAAAAATCCCACAGACTATAACAGGATTTTCTAACGTCCGTATAGGATTTTGTAACTGCCCTTTTGCTGACGATTTTCTGACGGAAGAATATATATCACCTGTTATAAAATTCTGGTATAAGATAATCAAAACAGTTGTCATGCTTTTAGTCACTCCCTTGCGAAAGAACATTGAAATAACACATATAAAGACAAATGAAAAGTTAACAAAAAAGGAAATTCCACAATAGATTGTTAATATACAAGGAATATGACATGGCGGCCTTGGAAACTTTACTAGATTGCATCTTTTGAGCACAGTTACAAATAAATCGCTATGCTCAGTTCAGGCCTCCTCCGCCCCTACAGCCTTCCTGTCCATCTCCAAAATTGGTGCATTTTTAACTATTTGCTTCTTTTATAACAAATAGTAGTAACATGAAAGTTTCCATTGCCCACAATCTCATAATCCGGTATTCCTAATTTTAAACATTCAAAAACAATTGAAGCTTTAAAGGGGTACTCCGGTGCTTACAAATCTTATCCCCTATGCAAAGAACAGGGGATAAGATGCCTTATCGCGGGAGTCCCGCAGCTGGGAACGCCCGGGATCATGCACGCGGCACCCAGTTTGTAATCAGTCCCCGGAGCGTGTTCGCTCCGGGTCTGATTACGGTCGACCGCAGGGCCGGCGGCGTGTGAAATCACGCCCCCGTGTGACGTCACGCTCCACCTCTCAATGCAAGCCTACGGGAGGGGGCGTGATAGCTATCATGCCCCCTCCCATAGGTTTGCATTGAGGGGCGGGGCGTGACGTCACACGGGGGCGGGGGCGTGACGTCACATGCCGCTGGCCCTGCGAGCACGCTCCGGGGACTGATTAAAAAGGGGGTGCTGCGTGCATGATCCCGGGCGTCCCCAGCTGCGGGACTCACGCGATCAGGCATCTTATCCCCTATCCTTAGGATAGGGGATAAGATGTGTAAGCACCGGAGTACCCCTTTAAGAATATATATCATATATGTTATAACATTCTGGAACAAGACAATCAAAAACAGTAGTCATGCTTTTACTTAGTCACTCCCTTGTAAAAGAACATTTACATAACACATGTAAAGAAATTTAAAAATTTAAAAAGTTAACAAAAAAAGAAAACTCCACAAAAGATTGTTAATTTACAAGAAATATGACATGGCGGCATTGGAAACTTTACTAGATTACACATTTTGAGCACAAATACATATAAATTGCTATGCTCAGTTCAGTCCTTCTCCCCTACAGAATTCCTGTCCATCTGCAAAATTGGTGTATTTTTAACTATTTGCTTCTTTTATCACAAATAGTAGTAACATGAAAGTTTCCATTGCCCACAATCTCATAATCTGGTATTCCTAAATTTAAACATTCAAAAACAATTGAAGCTTTAAGGCCCCTTTCACACTCCATAATTACTCAGAAAATCGGCATTAAAACGGTAGTTACCTAGTCCTATACGGCCATTGGAAAATCCCATTATAGTCTATGAGATTTTTCTAATAGCCGTTTTAACCCGTTATTTTATGATGGAAGATAGTAATGGGAGAAATAGTTCATGAACTATTTCTCCCGTTACTATCTTCCGTCACAAATAATGGCCGTTATTAATAACGGGCTATAACGTGTTAAAACGGCTATTAGAAAAATCCCACAGACTATAATGGGATTTTCTAACGGCTGTATAGGATATTGTAACTGCCCTTTTGCTGACGATTTTCTGACAGAAGAATATATATCACCTGTTATAAAATTCTGATATAAGATAATCAAAACAGTTGTCATGCTTTTACTCACTCCCTTGCGAAAGAACATTGAAATAACACATATAAAGACAAATGAAAAGTTAACAAAAAAGGAAATTCCACAATAGATTGTTAATATACAAGGAATATGACATGGCGGCCTTGGAAACTTTACTAGATTGCATCTTTTGAGCACAGTTACAAATAAATCGCTATGCTCAGTTCAGGCCTCCTCCGCCCCTACAGCCTTCCTGTCCATCTCCAAAATTGGTGCATTTTTAACTCTTTGCTTCTTTTATCACAAATAGTAGTAACATGAAAGTTTCCATTGCCCACAATCTCATAATCCGGTATTCCTAATTTTAAACATTCAAAAACAATTGAAGCTTTAAAGGGGTACTCCGGTGCTTACATATCTTATCCCCTATGCAAAGGATAGGGGATAAGATGCCTGATCGCTGGAGTCCCGCAGCTGGGGACGCCTGGGATCATGCACGCGGCACCCAGTTTGTAATCAGTCCCCGGAGCGTGTTCGCTCCGGGTCTGATTACGGTCGACCGCAGGGCCGGCGGCGTGTGAAATCACGCCCCCGTGTGACGTCACGCTCAGCCTCTCAATGCAAGCCTACGGGAGGGGGCATGATAGCTATCATGCCCCCTCCCGTAGGTTTGCATTGAGGGGCGGAGCGTGACGTCACACGGGGGCGGGGGCGTGATGTCACATGCCGCTGGCCCTGCGAGCACGCTCCGGGGACTGATTAAAAAGGGGGTGCCGCGTGCATGATCTCGGGCGTCCCCAGCTGCGGGACTCACGCGATCAGGCATCTTATCCCCTATCCTTTGGATAGGGGATAAGATGTGTAAGCACCGGAGTACCCCTTTAAGAATATATATCACCTATGTTATAACATTCTGGAACAAGACAATCAAAAACAGTAGCCATGCTTTTACTTAGTCACTCCCTTGTAAAAGAACATTTACATAACACATGTAAAGAAATGTAAAAATTTAAAAAGTTAACAAAAAAATAAAACTCCACAAAAGATTGTTAATTTACAAGAAATATGACATGGCGGCATTGGAAACTTTACTAGATTACACATTTTGAGCACAAATACATATAAATTGCTATGCTCAGTTCAGTCCTCCTCCCCTACAGAATTCCTGTCCATCTGCAAAATTGGTGTATTTTTAACTATTTGCTTCTTTTATCACAAACAGTAGTAACATGAAAGTTTCCATTGCCCACAATCTCATAATCTGGTATTCCTAAATTTAAACATTCAAAAACAATTGAAGCTTTAAGGCCCCTTTCACACTACATAATTACTCAGAAAATCGGCATTAAAACGATAGTTACCTAGTCCTATACGGCCATTGGAAAATCCCATTATAGTCTATGAGATTTTTCTAATAGCCGTTTTAACCCGTTATTTTATGATGGAAGATAGTAATGGGAGAAATAGTTCATGAACTATTTCTCCCGTTACTATCTTCCGTCACAAATAATGGCCGTTATTAATAACGGGCTATAACGTGTTAAAACGGCTATTAGAAAAATCCCACAGACTATAATGGGATTTTCTAACGTCCGTATAGGATTTTGTAACTGCCCTTTTGCTGACGATTTTCTGACAGAAGAATATATATCACCTGTTATAAAATTCTGATATAAGATAATGAAAACAGTTGTCATGCTTTTAGTCACTCCCTTGCGAAAGAACATTGAAATAACACATATAAAGACAAATGAAAAGTTAACAAAAAAGGAAATTCCACAATAGATTGTTAATATACAAGGAATATGACATGGCAGCCTTGGAAACTTTACTAGATTGCATCTTTTGAGCACAGTTACAAATAAATCGCTATGCTCAGTTCAGGCCTCCTCCGCCCCTACAGCCTTCCTGTCCATCTCCAAAATTGGTGCATTTTTAACTCTTTGCTTCTTTTATCACAAATAGTAGTAACATGAAAGTTTCCATTGCCCACAATCTCATATTCCGGTATTCCTAATTTTAAACATTCAAAAACAATTGAAGCTTTAAAGGGGTACTCCGGTGCTTACATATCTTATCCCCTATGCAAAGGATAGGGGATAAGATGCCTGATCGCGGGAGTCCCGCAGCTGGGGACGCCCGGGATCATGCACGCGGCACCCAGTTTGTAATCAGTCCCCGGAGCGTGTTCGCTCCGGGTCTGATTACGGTCGACCGCAGGGACGGCGGCGTGTGAAATCACGCCCCCGTGTGACGTCACGCTCAGCCTCTCAATGCAAGCCTACGGGAGGGGGCATGATAGCTATCATGCCCCCTCCCGTAGGTTTGCATTGAGGGGCGGAGCGTGACGTCACACGGGGGCGGGGGCGTGACGTCACATGCCGCTGGCCCTGCGAGCACGCTCCGGGGACTGATTAAAAAGGGGGTGCCGCGTGCATGATCCCGGGCGTCCCCAGCTGCGGGACTCACGCGATCAGGCATCTTATCCCCTATCCTTTGGATAGGGGATAAGATGTGTAAGCACCGGAATACCCCTTTAAGAATATATATCACCTATGTTATAACATTGTGGAACAAGACAATCAAAAACAGTAGTCATGCTTTTACTTAGTCACTCCCTTGTAAAAGAACATTTACATAACACATGTAAAGAAATTTAAAAATTTAAAAAGTTAACAAAAAAAAAAAAACTCCACAAAAGATTGTTAATTTACAAGAAATATGACATGGCGGCATTGGAAACTTTACTAGATTACACATTTTGAGCACAAATACATATAAATTGCTATGCTCAGTTCAGTCCTCCTCCCCTACAGAATTCCTGTCCATCTCCAAAATTGGTGTATTTTTAACTATTTGCTTCTTTTATCACAAATAGTAGTAACATGAAAGTTTCCATTGCCCACAATCTCATAATCTGGTATTCCTAAATTTAAACATTCAAAAACAATTGAAGCTTTAAGGCCCCTTTCACACTACACAATTACTCAGAAAATCGGCATTAAAATGGTAGTTACCTAGTCCTATACGGCCGTTGGAAAATCCCATTATAGTCTATGAGATTTTTCTAATAGCCGTTTTAACCCGTTATTTTATGATGGAAGATAGTAATGGGAGAAATAGTTCATGAACTATTTCTCCCGTTACTATCTTCCGTCACAAATAATGGCCGTTATTAATAACGGGCTATAACGTGTTAAAACGGCTATTAGAAAAATCCCACAGACTATAATAGGATTTTCTAACGTCCGTATAGGATTTTGTAACTGCCCTTTTGCTGACGATTTTCTGAAGGAAGAATATATATCACCTGTTATAAAATTCTGGTATAAGATAATCAAAACAGTTGTCATGCTTTTAGTCACTCCCTTGCGAAAGAACATTGAAATAACACATATAAAGACAAATGAAAAGTTAACAAAAAAGGAAATTTTCCAATAGATTGTTAATATACAAGGAATATGACATGGCGGCCTTGGAAACTTTACTAGATTGCATCTTTTGAGCACAGTTACAAATAAATCGCTATGCTCAGTTAAGGCCTCCTCCGCCCCTACAGCCTTCCTGTCCATCTCCAAAATTGGTGCATTTTTAACTATTTGCTTCTTTTATCACAAATAGTAGTAACATGAAAGTTTCCATTGCCCACAATCTCATAATCCGGTATTCCTAATTTTAAACATTCAAAAACAATTGAACCTTTTAAGGGGTACTCCGGTGCTTACATATCTTATCCCCTATGCAAAGGATAGGGGATAAGATGCCTTATCGCGGGAGTCCCGCAGCTGGGGACACCCGGGATCATGCACGCGGCACCCAGTTTGTAATCAGTCCCCGGAGCGTGTTCGCTCCGGGTCTGATTACGGTCGACCGCAGGGCCGGCGGCGTGTTAAATCACGCCCCCGTGTGACGTCACGCTCCACCTCTCAATGCAAGCCTACGGGAGGGGGCGTGATAGCTATCATGCCCCCTCCCATAGGTTTGCATTGAGGGGCGGAGCGTGACGTCACACGGGGGCGGGGGCGTGACGTCACATGCCGCTGGCCCTGCGAGCACGCTCCGGGGACTGATTAAAAAGGGGGTGCTATGTGCATGATCCCGGGCGTCCCCAGCTGCGGGACTCACGCGATCAGGCATCTTATCCCCTATCCTTTGGATAGGGGATTAGATGTGTAAGCACCGGAGTACCCCTTTAAGAATATATATCACCTATGTTATAACATTCTGGAACAAGACAATCAAAAACAGTAGTCATGCTTTTACTTAGTCACTCCCTTGTAAAAGAACATTTACATAACACATGTAAAGAAATTTAAAAATTTAAAAATTTAACAAAAAAAGAAAACTCCACAAAAGATTGTTAATTTACAAGAAATATGACATGGCGGCATTGGAAACTTTACTAGATTACACATTTTGAGCACAAATACATATAAATTGCTATGCTCAGTTCAGTCCTCCTCCCCTACAGAATTCCTGTCCATCTCCAAAATTGGTGTATTTTTAACTATTTGCTTCTTTTATCACAAATAGTAGTAACATGAAAGTTTCCATTGCCCACAATCTCATAATCTGGTATTCCTAAATTTAAACATTCAAAAACAATTGAAGCTTTAAGGCCCCTTTCACACTACATAATTACTCAGAAAATCGGCATTAAAACGGTAGTTACCTAGTCCTATACGGCCGTTGGAAAATCCCATTATAGTCTATGAGATTTTTCTAATAGCCGTTTGAACCCGTTATTTTATGATGGAAGATAGTAATGGGAGAAATAGTTCATGAACTATTTCTCCCGTTACTATCTTCCGTCACAAATAATGGCCGTTATTAATAACGGGCTATAACGTGTTAAAACGGCTATTAGAAAAATCCCACAGACTATAATGGGATTTTCTAACGTCCGTATAGGATTTTGTAACTGCCCTTTTGCTGACGATTTTCTGACGGAAGAATATATATCACCTGTTATAAAATTCTGGTATAAGATAATCAAAACAGTTGTCATGCTTTTAGTCACTCCCTTGCGAAAGAACATTGAAATAACACATATAAAGACAAATGAAAAGTTAACAAAAAAGGAAATTCCACAATAGATTGTTGATATACAAGGAATATGACATGGCGGCCTTGGAAACTTTACTAGATTGCATCTTTTGAGCACAGTTACAAATAAATCGCTATGCTCAGTTCAGGCCTCCTCCGCCCCTACAGCCTTCCTGTCCATCTCCAAAATTGGTGCATTTTTAACTATTTGCTTCTTTTATAACAAATAGTAGTAACATGAAAGTTTCCATTGCCCACAATCTCATAATCCGGTATTCCTAATTTTAAACATTCAAAAACAATTGAAGCTTTAAAGGGGTACTCCGGTGCTTACAAATCTTATCCCCTATGCAAAGGATAGGGGATAAGATGCCTTATCGCGGGAGTCCCGCAGCTGGGGACGCCCGGGATCATGCACGCGGCACCCAGTTTGTAATCAGTCCCCGGAGCGTGTTCGCTCCGGGTCTGATTACGGTCGACCGCAGGGCCGGCGGCGTGTGAAATCACGCCCCCGTGTGACGTCACGCTCCACCTCTCAATTTAAGCCTACGGGAGGGGGCGTAATAGCTATCATGCCCCCTCCCATAGGTTTGCATTGAGGGGCGGAGCGTGACGTCACACGGGGGCGGGGGCGTGACGTCACATGCCGCTGGCCCTGCGAGCACGCTCCGGGGACTGATTAAAAAGGGGTTGCTGCGTGCATGATCCCGGGCGTCCCCAGCTGCGGGACTCACGCGATCAGGCATCTTATCCCCTATCCTTAGGATAGGGGATAAGATGTGTAAGCACCGGAGTACCCCTTTAAGAATATATATCACCTATGTTATAACATTCTGGAACAAGACAATCAAAAACAGTAGTCATGCTTTTACTTAGTCACTCCTTTGTAAAAGAACATTTACATAACACATGTAAAGAAATTTAAAAAGTTAACAAAAAAAGAAAACTCCACAAAAGATTGTTAATTTACAAGAAATATGACATGGCGGCATTGGAAACTTTACTAGATTACACATTTTGAGCACAAATACATATAAATTGCTATGCTCAGTTCAGTCCTTCTCCCCTACAGAATTCCTGTCCATCTGCAAAATTGGTGTATTTTTAACTATTTGCTTCTTTTATCACAAATAGTAGTAACATGAAAGTTTCCATTGCCCACAATCTCATAATCAGGTATTCCTAAATTTAAACATTCAAAAACAATTGAAGCTTTAAGGCCCCTTTCACACTACATAATTACTCAGAAAATCGGCATTAAAACGGTAGTTACCTAGTCCTATACGGCCATTGGAAAATCCCATTATAGTCTATGAGATTTTTCTAATAGCCGTTTTAACCCGTTATTTTATGATGGAAGATAGTAATGGGAGAAATAGTTCATGAACTATTTCTCCCGTTACTATCTTCCGTCACAAATAATGGCCGTTATTAATAACGGGCTATAACGTGTTAAAACGGCTATTAGAAAAATCCCACAGACTATAATGGGATTTTCTAAAGTCCGTATAGGATTTTGTAACTGCCCTTTTGCTGACGATTTTCTGACAGAAGAATATATATCACCTGTTATAAAATTCTGATATAAGATAATCAAAACAGTTGTCATGCTTTTAGTCACTCCCTTGCGAAAGAACATTGAAATAACACATATAAAGACAAATGAAAAGTTAACAAAAAAGGAAATTTCACAATAGATTGTTAATATACAAGGAATATGACATGGCGGCCTTGGAAACTTTACTAGATTGCATCTTTTGAGCACAGTTACAAATAAATCGCTATGCTCAGTTCAGGCCTCCTCCGCCCCTACAGCCTTCCTGTCCATCTCCAAAATTGGTGCATTTTTAACTCTTTGCTTCTTTTATCACAAATAGTAGTAACATGAAAGTTTCCATTGCCCACAATCTCATAATCCGGTATTCCTAATTTTAAACATTCAAAAACAATTGAAGCTTTAAAGGGGTACTCCGGTGCTTACATATCTTATCCCCTATGCAAAGGATAGGGGATAAGATGCCTGATCGCGGGAGTCCCGCAACTGGGGACGCCCGGGATCATGCACGCGGCACCCAGTTTGTAATCAGTCCCCGGAGCGTGTTCGCTCCGGGTCTGATTACGGTCGACCGCAGGGACGGCGGCGTGTGAAATCACGCCCCCGTGTGACGTCACGCTCAGCCTCTCAATGCAAGCCTACGGGAGGGGGCATGATAGCTATCATGCCCCCTCCCGTAGGTTTGCATTGAGGGGCGGAGCGTGACGTCACACGGGGGCGGGGGCGTGACGTCACATGCCGCTGGCCCTGCGAGCACGCTCCGGGGACTGATTAAAAAGGGGGTGCCGCGTGCATGATCCCGGGCGTCCCCAGCTGCGGGACTCACGCGATCAGGCATCTTATCCCCTATCCTTTGGATAGGGGATAAGATGTGTAAGCACCGGAATACCCCTTTAAGAATATATATCACCTATGTTATAACATTGTGGAACAAGACAATCAAAAACAGTAGTCATGCTTTTACTTAGTCACTCCCTTGTAAAAGAATATTTACATAACACATGTAAAGAAATTTAAAAATTTAAAAAGTTAACAAAAAAAAAAAAACTCCACAAAAGATTGTTAATTTACAAGAAATATGACATGGCGGCATTGGAAACTTTACTAGATTACACATTTTGAGCACAAATACATATAAATTGCTATGCTCAGTTCAGTCCTCCTCCCCTACAGAATTCCTGTCCATCTCCAAAATTGGTGTATTTTTAACTATTTGCTTCTTTTATCACAAATAGTAGTAACATGAAAGTTTCCATTGCCCACAATCTCATAATCTGGTATTCCTAAATTTAAACATTCAAAAACAATTGAAGCTTTAAGGCCCCTTTCACACTACACAATTACTCAGAAAATCGGCATTAAAATGGTAGTTACCTAGTCCTATACGGCCGTTGGAAAATCCCATTATAGTCTATGAGATTTTTCTAATAGCCGTTTTAACCCGTTATTTTATGATGGAAGATAGTAATGGGAGAAATAGTTCATGAACTATTTCTCCCGTTACTATCTTTCGTCACAAATAATGGCCGTTATTAAAAACGGGCTATAACGTGTTAAAACGGCTATTAGAAAAATCCCACAGACTATAATAGGATTTTCTAACGTCCGTATAGGATTTTGTAACTGCCCTTTTGCTGACGATTTTCTGACGGAAGAATATATATCACCTGTTATAAAATTCTGATATAAGATAATCAAAACAGTTGTCATGCTTTTAGTCACTCCCTTGCGAAAGAACATTGAAATAACACATATAAAGACAAATGAAAAGTTAACAAAAAAGGAAATTTCGCAATAGATTGTTAATATACAAGGAATATGACATGGCGGCCTTGGAAACTTTACTAGATTGCATCTTTTGAGCACAGTTACAAATAAATCGCTATGCTCAGTTAAGGCCTCCTCCGCCCCTACAGCCTTCCTGTCCATCTCCAAAATTGGTGCATTTTTAACTATTTGCTTCTTTTATCACAAATAGTAGTAACATGAAAGTTTCCATTGCCCACAATCTCATAATCCGGTATTCCTAATTTTAAACATTCAAAAACAATTGAACCTTTTAAGGGGTACTCCGGTGCTTACATATCTTATCCCCTATGCAAAGGATAGGGGATAAGATGCCTTATCGCGGGAGTCCCGCAGCTGGGGACACCCGGGATCATGCACGCGGCACCCAGTTTGTAATCAGTCCCCGGAGCGTGTTCGCTCCGGGTCTGATTACGGTCGACCGCAGGGCCGGCGGCGTGTTAAATCACGCCCCCGTGTGACGTCACGCTCCACCTCTCAATGCAAGCCTACGGGAGGGGGCGTGATAGCTATCATGCCCCCTCCCATAGGTTTGCATTGAGGGGCGGGGCGTGACGTCACACGGGGGCGGGGGCGTGACGTCACATGCCGCTGGCCCTGCGAGCACGCTCCGGGGACTGATTAAAAAGGGGGTGCTGCGTGCATGATCCCGGGCGTCCCCAGCTGCGGGACTCACGCGATCAGGCATCTTATCCCCTATCCTTAGGATAGGGGATAAGATGTGTAAGCACCGGAGTACCCCTTTAAGAATATATATCATATATGTTATAACATTCTGGAACAAGACAATCAAAAACAGTAGTCATGCTTTTACTTAGTCACTCCCTTGTAAAAGAACATTTACATAACACATGTAAAGAAATTTAAAAATTTAAAAAGTTAACAAAAAAAGAAAACTCCACAAAAGATTGTTAATTTACAAGAAATATGACATGGCGGCATTGGAAACTTTACTAGATTACACATTTTGAGCACAAATACATATAAATTGCTATGCTCAGTTCAGTCCTTCTCCCCTACAGAATTCCTGTCCATCTGCAAAATTGGTGTATTTTTAACTATTTGCTTCTTTTATCACAAATAGTAGTAACATGAAAGTTTCCATTGCCCACAATCTCATAATCTGGTATTCCTAAATTTAAACATTCAAAAACAATTGAAGCTTTAAGGCCCCTTTCACACTCCATAATTACTCAGAAAATCGGCATTAAAACGGTAGTTACCTAGTCCTATACGGCCATTGGAAAATCCCATTATAGTCTATGAGATTTTTCTAATAGCCGTTTTAACCCGTTATTTTATGATGGAAGATAGTAATGGGAGAAATAGTTCATGAACTATTTCTCCCGTTACTATCTTCCGTCACAAATAATGGCCGTTATTAATAACGGGCTATAACGTGTTAAAACGGCTATTAGAAAAATCCCACAGACTATAATGGGATTTTCTAACGGCTGTATAGGATATTGTAACTGCCCTTTTGTTGACGATTTTCTGACAGAAGAATATATATCACCTGTTATAAAATTCTGATATAAGATAATCAAAACAGTTGTCATGCTTTTACTCACTCCCTTGCGAAAGAACATTGAAATAACACATATAAAGACAAATGAAAAGTTAACAAAAAAGGAAATTCCACAATAGATTGTTAATATACAAGGAATATGACATGGCGGCCTTGGAAACTTTACTAGATTGCATCTTTTGAGCACAGTTACAAATAAATCGCTATGCTCAGTTCAGGCCTCCTCCGCCCCTACAGCCTTCCTGTCCATCTCCAAAATTGGTGCATTTTTAACTCTTTGCTTCTTTTATCACAAATAGTAGTAACATGAAAGTTTCCATTGCCCACAATCTCATAATCCGGTATTCCTAATTTTAAACATTCAAAAACAATTGAAGCTTTAAAGGGGTACTCCGGTGCTTACATATCTTATCCCCTATGCAAAGGATAGGGGATAAGATGCCTGATCGCTGGAGTCCCGCAGCTGGGGACGCCTGGGATCATGCACGCGGCACCCAGTTTGTAATCAGTCCCCGGAGCGTGTTCGCTCCGGGTCTGATTACGGTCGACCGCAGGGCCGGCGGCGTGTGAAATCACGCCCCCGTGTGACGTCACGCTCAGCCTCTCAATGCAAGCCTACGGGAGGGGGCATGATAGCTATCATGCCCCCTCCCGTAGGTTTGCATTGAGGGGCGGAGCGTGACGTCACACGGGGGCGGGGGCGTGATGTCACATGCCGCTGGCCCTGCGAGCACGCTCCGGGGACTGATTAAAAAGGGGGTGCCGCGTGCATGATCTCGGGCGTCCCCAGCTGCGGGACTCACGCGATCAGGCATCTTATCCCCTATCCTTTGGATAGGGGATAAGATGTGTAAGCACCGGAGTACCCCTTTAAGAATATATATCACCTATGTTATAACATTCTGGAACAAGACAATCAAAAACAGTAGCCATGCTTTTACTTAGTCACTCCCTTGTAAAAGAACATTTACATAACACATGTAAAGAAATGTAAAAATTTAAAAAGTTAACAAAAAAATAAAACTCCACAAAAGATTGTTAATTTACAAGAAATATGACATGGCGGCATTGGAAACTTTACTAGATTACACATTTTGAGCACAAATACATATAAATTGCTATGCTCAGTTCAGTCCTCCTCCCCTACAGAATTCCTGTCCATCTGCAAAATTGGTGTATTTTTAACTATTTGCTTCTTTTATCACAAACAGTAGTAACATGAAAGTTTCCATTGCCCACAATCTCATAATCTGGTATTCCTAAATTTAAACATTCAAAAACAATTGAAGCTTTAAGGCCCCTTTCACACTACATAATTACTCAGAAAATCGGCATTAAAACGATAGTTACCTAGTCCTATACGGCCATTGGAAAATCCCATTATAGTCTATGAGATTTTTCTAATAGCCGTTTTAACCCGTTATTTTATGATGGAAGATAGTAATGGGAGAAATAGTTCATGAACTATTTCTCCCGTTACTATCTTCCGTCACAAATAATGGCCGTTATTAATAACGGGCTATAACGTGTTAAAACGGCTATTAGAAAAATCCCACAGACTATAATGGGATTTTCTAACGTCCGTATAGGATTTTGTAACTGCCCTTTTGCTGACGATTTTCTGACAGAAGAATATATATCACCTGTTATAAAATTCTGATATAAGATAATGAAAACAGTTGTCATGCTTTTAGTCACTCCCTTGCGAAAGAACATTGAAATAACACATATAAAGACAAATGAAAAGTTAACAAAAAAGGAAATTCCACAATAGATTGTTAATATACAAGGAATATGACATGGCAGCCTTGGAAACTTTACTAGATTGCATCTTTTGAGCACAGTTACAAATAAATCGCTATGCTCAGTTCAGGCCTCCTCCGCCCCTACAGCCTTCCTGTCCATCTCCAAAATTGGTGCATTTTTAACTCTTTGCTTCTTTTATCACAAATAGTAGTAACATGAAAGTTTCCATTGCCCACAATCTCATATTCCGGTATTCCTAATTTTAAACATTCAAAAACAATTGAAGCTTTAAAGGGGTACTCCGGTGCTTACATATCTTATCCCCTATGCAAAGGATAGGGGATAAGATGCCTGATCGCGGGAGTCCCGCAGCTGGGGACGCCCGGGATCATGCACGCGGCACCCAGTTTGTAATCAGTCCCCGGAGCGTGTTCGCTCCGGGTCTGATTACGGTCGACCGCAGGGACGGCGGCGTGTGAAATCACGCCCCCGTGTGACGTCACGCTCAGCCTCTCAATGCAAGCCTACGGGAGGGGGCATGATAGCTATCATGCCCCCTCCCGTAGGTTTGCATTGAGGGGCGGAGCGTGACGTCACACGGGGGCGGGGGCGTGACGTCACATGCCGCTGGCCCTGCGAGCACGCTCCGGGGACTGATTAAAAAGGGGGTGCCGCGTGCATGATCCCGGGCGTCCCCAGCTGCGGGACTCACGCGATCAGGCATCTTATCCCCTATCCTTTGGATAGGGGATAAGATGTGTAAGCACCGGAATACCCCTTTAAGAATATATATCACCTATGTTATAACATTGTGGAACAAGACAATCAAAAACAGTAGTCATGCTTTTACTTAGTCACTCCCTTGTAAAAGAACATTTACATAACACATGTAAAGAAATTTAAAAATTTAAAAAGTTAACAAAAAAAAAAAAACTCCACAAAAGATTGTTAATTTACAAGAAATATGACATGGCGGCATTGGAAACTTTACTAGATTACACATTTTGAGCACAAATACATATAAATTGCTATGCTCAGTTCAGTCCTCCTCCCCTACAGAATTCCTGTCCATCTCCAAAATTGGTGTATTTTTAACTATTTGCTTCTTTTATCACAAATAGTAGTAACATGAAAGTTTCCATTGCCCACAATCTCATAATCTGGTATTCCTAAATTTAAACATTCAAAAACAATTGAAGCTTTAAGGCCCCTTTCACACTACACAATTACTCAGAAAATCGGCATTAAAATGGTAGTTACCTAGTCCTATACGGCCGTTGGAAAATCCCATTATAGTCTATGAGATTTTTCTAATAGCCGTTTTAACCCGTTATTTTATGATGGAAGATAGTAATGGGAGAAATAGTTCATGAACTATTTCTCCCGTTACTATCTTCCGTCACAAATAATGGCCGTTATTAATAACGGGCTATAACGTGTTAAAACGGCTATTAGAAAAATCCCACAGACTATAATAGGATTTTCTAACGTCCGTATAGGATTTTGTAACTGCCCTTTTGCTGACGATTTTCTGAAGGAAGAATATATATCACCTGTTATAAAATTCTGGTATAAGATAATCAAAACAGTTGTCATGCTTTTAGTCACTCCCTTGCGAAAGAACATTGAAATAACACATATAAAGACAAATGAAAAGTTAACAAAAAAGGAAATTTTCCAATAGATTGTTAATATACAAGGAATATGACATGGCGGCCTTGGAAACTTTACTAGATTGCATCTTTTGAGCACAGTTACAAATAAATCGCTATGCTCAGTTAAGGCCTCCTCCGCCCCTACAGCCTTCCTGTCCATCTCCAAAATTGGTGCATTTTTAACTATTTGCTTCTTTTATCACAAATAGTAGTAACATGAAAGTTTCCATTGCCCACAATCTCATAATCCGGTATTCCTAATTTTAAACATTCAAAAACAATTGAACCTTTTAAGGGGTACTCCGGTGCTTACATATCTTATCCCCTATGCAAAGGATAGGGGATAAGATGCCTTATCGCGGGAGTCCCGCAGCTGGGGACACCCGGGATCATGCACGCGGCACCCAGTTTGTAATCAGTCCCCGGAGCGTGTTCGCTCCGGGTCTGATTACGGTCGACCGCAGGGCCGGCGGCGTGTTAAATCACGCCCCCGTGTGACGTCACGCTCCACCTCTCAATGCAAGCCTACGGGAGGGGGCGTGATAGCTATCATGCCCCCTCCCATAGGTTTGCATTGAGGGGCGGAGCGTGACGTCACACGGGGGCGGGGGCGTGACGTCACATGCCGCTGGCCCTGCGAGCACGCTCCGGGGACTGATTAAAAAGGGGGTGCTATGTGCATGATCCCGGGCGTCCCCAGCTGCGGGACTCACGCGATCAGGCATCTTATCCCCTATCCTTTGGATAGGGGATTAGATGTGTAAGCACCGGAGTACCCCTTTAAGAATATATATCACCTATGTTATAACATTCTGGAACAAGACAATCAAAAACAGTAGTCATGCTTTTACTTAGTCACTCCCTTGTAAAAGAACATTTACATAACACATGTAAAGAAATTTAAAAATTTAAAAATTTAACAAAAAAAGAAAACTCCACAAAAGATTGTTAATTTACAAGAAATATGACATGGCGGCATTGGAAACTTTACTAGATTACACATTTTGAGCACAAATACATATAAATTGCTATGCTCAGTTCAGTCCTCCTCCCCTACAGAATTCCTGTCCATCTCCAAAATTGGTGTATTTTTAACTATTTGCTTCTTTTATCACAAATAGTAGTAACATGAAAGTTTCCATTGCCCACAATCTCATAATCTGGTATTCCTAAATTTAAACATTCAAAAACAATTGAAGCTTTAAGGCCCCTTTCACACTACATAATTACTCAGAAAATCGGCATTAAAACGGTAGTTACCTAGTCCTATACGGCCGTTGGAAAATCCCATTATAGTCTATGAGATTTTTCTAATAGCCGTTTGAACCCGTTATTTTATGATGGAAGATAGTAATGGGAGAAATAGTTCATGAACTATTTCTCCCGTTACTATCTTCCGTCACAAATAATGGCCGTTATTAATAACGGGCTATAACGTGTTAAAACGGCTATTAGAAAAATCCCACAGACTATAATGGGATTTTCTAACGTCCGTATAGGATTTTGTAACTGCCCTTTTGCTGACGATTTTCTGACGGAAGAATATATATCACCTGTTATAAAATTCTGGTATAAGATAATCAAAACAGTTGTCATGCTTTTAGTCACTCCCTTGCGAAAGAACATTGAAATAACACATATAAAGACAAATGAAAAGTTAACAAAAAAGGAAATTCCACAATAGATTGTTGATATACAAGGAATATGACATGGCGGCCTTGGAAACTTTACTAGATTGCATCTTTTGAGCACAGTTACAAATAAATCGCTATGCTCAGTTCAGGCCTCCTCCGCCCCTACAGCCTTCCTGTCCATCTCCAAAATTGGTGCATTTTTAACTATTTGCTTCTTTTATAACAAATAGTAGTAACATGAAAGTTTCCATTGCCCACAATCTCATAATCCGGTATTCCTAATTTTAAACATTCAAAAACAATTGAAGCTTTAAAGGGGTACTCCGGTGCTTACAAATCTTATCCCCTATGCAAAGGATAGGGGATAAGATGCCTTATCGCGGGAGTCCCGCAGCTGGGGACGCCCGGGATCATGCACGCGGCACCCAGTTTGTAATCAGTCCCCGGAGCGTGTTCGCTCCGGGTCTGATTACGGTCGACCGCAGGGCCGGCGGCGTGTGAAATCACGCCCCCGTGTGACGTCACGCTCCACCTCTCAATTTAAGCCTACGGGAGGGGGCGTAATAGCTATCATGCCCCCTCCCATAGGTTTGCATTGAGGGGCGGAGCGTGACGTCACACGGGGGCGGGGGCGTGACGTCACATGCCGCTGGCCCTGCGAGCACGCTCCGGGGACTGATTAAAAAGGGGGTGCTGCGTGCATGATCCCGGGCGTCCCCAGCTGCGGGACTCACGCGATCAGGCATCTTATCCCCTATCCTTAGGATAGGGGATAAGATGTGTAAGCACCGGAGTACCCCTTTAAGAATATATATCACCTATGTTATAACATTCTGGAACAAGACAATCAAAAACAGTAGTCATGCTTTTACTTAGTCACTCCTTTGTAAAAGAACATTTACATAACACATGTAAAGAAATTTAAAAAGTTAACAAAAAAAGAAAACTCCACAAAAGATTGTTAATTTACAAGAAATATGACATGGCGGCATTGGAAACTTTACTAGATTACACATTTTGAGCACAAATACATATAAATTGCTATGCTCAGTTCAGTCCTTCTCCCCTACAGAATTCCTGTCCATCTGCAAAATTGGTGTATTTTTAACTATTTGCTTCTTTTATCACAAATAGTAGTAACATGAAAGTTTCCATTGCCCACAATCTCATAATCAGGTATTCCTAAATTTAAACATTCAAAAACAATTGAAGCTTTAAGGCCCCTTTCACACTACATAATTACTCAGAAAATCGGCATTAAAACGGTAGTTACCTAGTCCTATACGGCCATTGGAAAATCCCATTATAGTCTATGAGATTTTTCTAATAGCCGTTTTAACCCGTTATTTTATGATGGAAGATAGTAATGGGAGAAATAGTTCATGAACTATTTCTCCCGTTACTATCTTCCGTCACAAATAATGGCCGTTATTAATAACGGGCTATAACGTGTTAAAACGGCTATTAGAAAAATCCCACAGACTATAATGGGATTTTCTAAAGTCCGTATAGGATTTTGTAACTGCCCTTTTGCTGACGATTTTCTGACAGAAGAATATATATCACCTGTTATAAAATTCTGATATAAGATAATCAAAACAGTTGTCATGCTTTTAGTCACTCCCTTGCGAAAGAACATTGAAATAACACATATAAAGACAAATGAAAAGTTAACAAAAAAGGAAATTTCACAATAGATTGTTAATATACAAGGAATATGACATGGCGGCCTTGGAAACTTTACTAGATTGCATCTTTTGAGCACAGTTACAAATAAATCGCTATGCTCAGTTCAGGCCTCCTCCGCCCCTACAGCCTTCCTGTCCATCTCCAAAATTGGTGCATTTTTAACTCTTTGCTTCTTTTATCACAAATAGTAGTAACATGAAAGTTTCCATTGCCCACAATCTCATAATCCGGTATTCCTAATTTTAAACATTCAAAAACAATTGAAGCTTTAAAGGGGTACTCCGGTGCTTACATATCTTATCCCCTATGCAAAGGATAGGGGATAAGATGCCTGATCGCGGGAGTCCCGCAACTGGGGACGCCCGGGATCATGCACGCGGCACCCAGTTTGTAATCAGTCCCCGGAGCGTGTTCGCTCCGGGTCTGATTACGGTCGACCGCAGGGACGGCGGCGTGTGAAATCACGCCCCCGTGTGACGTCACGCTCAGCCTCTCAATGCAAGCCTACGGGAGGGGGCATGATAGCTATCATGCCCCCTCCCGTAGGTTTGCATTGAGGGGCGGAGCGTGACGTCACACGGGGGCGGGGGCGTGACGTCACATGCCGCTGGCCCTGCGAGCACGCTCCGGGGACTGATTAAAAAGGGGGTGCCGCGTGCATGATCCCGGGCGTCCCCAGCTGCGGGACTCACGCGATCAGGCATCTTATCCCCTATCCTTTGGATAGGGGATAAGATGTGTAAGCACCGGAATACCCCTTTAAGAATATATATCACCTATGTTATAACATTGTGGAACAAGACAATCAAAAACAGTAGTCATGCTTTTACTTAGTCACTCCCTTGTAAAAGAATATTTACATAACACATGTAAAGAAATTTAAAAATTTAAAAAGTTAACAAAAAAAAAAAAACTCCACAAAAGATTGTTAATTTACAAGAAATATGACATGGCGGCATTGGAAACTTTACTAGATTACACATTTTGAGCACAAATACATATAAATTGCTATGCTCAGTTCAGTCCTCCTCCCCTACAGAATTCCTGTCCATCTCCAAAATTGGTGTATTTTTAACTATTTGCTTCTTTTATCACAAATAGTAGTAACATGAAAGTTTCCATTGCCCACAATCTCATAATCTGGTATTCCTAAATTTAAACATTCAAAAACAATTGAAGCTTTAAGGCCCCTTTCACACTACACAATTACTCAGAAAATCGGCATTAAAATGGTAGTTACCTAGTCCTATACGGCCGTTGGAAAATCCCATTATAGTCTATGAGATTTTTCTAATAGCCGTTTTAACCCGTTATTTTATGATGGAAGATAGTAATGGGAGAAATAGTTCATGAACTATTTCTCCCGTTACTATCTTTCGTCACAAATAATGGCCGTTATTAATAACGGGCTATAACGTGTTAAAACGGCTATTAGAAAAATCCCACAGACTATAATAGGATTTTCTAACGTCCGTATAGGATTTTGTAACTGCCCTTTTGCTGACGATTTTCTGACGGAAGAATATATATCACCTGTTATAAAATTCTGATATAAGATAATCAAAACAGTTGTCATGCTTTTAGTCACTCCCTTGCGAAAGAACATTGAAATAACACATATAAAGACAAATGAAAAGTTAACAAAAAAGGAAATTTCGCAATAGATTGTTAATATACAAGGAATATGACATGGCGGCCTTGGAAACTTTACTAGATTGCATCTTTTGAGCACAGTTACAAATAAATCGCTATGCTCAGTTAAGGCCTCCTCCGCCCCTACAGCCTTCCTGTCCATCTCCAAAATTGGTGCATTTTTAACTATTTGCTTCTTTTATCACAAATAGTAGTAACATGAAAGTTTCCATTGCCCACAATCTCATAATCCGGTATTCCTAATTTTAAACATTCAAAAACAATTGAACCTTTTAAGGGGTACTCCGGTGCTTACATATCTTATCCCCTATGCAAAGGATAGGGGATAAGATGCCTTATCGCGGGAGTCCCGCAGCTGGGGACACCCGGGATCATGCACGCGGCACCCAGTTTGTAATCAGTCCCCGGAGCGTGTTCGCTCCGGGTCTGATTACGGTCGACCGCAGGGCCGGCGGCGTGTTAAATCACGCCCCCGTGTGACGTCACGCTCCACCTCTCAATGCAAGCCTACGGGAGGGGGCGTGATAGCTATCATGCCCCCTCCCATAGGTTTGCATTGAGGGGCGGAGCGTGACGTCACACGGGGGCGGGGGCGTGACGTCACATGCCGCTGGCCCTGCGAGCACGCTCCGGGGACTGATTAAAAAGGGGGTGCTATGTGCATGATCCCGGGCGTCCCCAGCTGCGGGACTCACGCGATCAGGCATCTTATCCCCTATCCTTTGGATAGGGGATAAGATGTGTAAGCACCGGAGTACCCCTTTAAGAATATATATCACCTATGTTATAACATTCTGGAACAAGACAATCAAAAACAGTAGTCATGCTTTTACTTAGTCACTCCCTTGTAAAAGAACATTTACATAACACATGTAAAGAAATTTAAAAATTTAAAAAGTTAACAAAAAAAGAAAACTCCACAAAAGATTGTTAATTTACAAGAAATATGACATGGCGGCATTGGAAACTTTACTAGATTACACATTTTGAGCACAAATACATATAAATTGCTATGCTCAGTTCAGTCCTCCTCCCCTACAGAATTCCTGTCCATCTCCAAAATTGGTGTATTTTTAACTATTTGCTTCTTTTATCACAAATAGTAGTAACATGAAAGTTTCCATTGCCCACAATCTCATAATCTGGTATTCCTAAATTTAAACATTCAAAAACAATTGAAGCTTTAAGGCCCCTTTCACACTACATAATTACTCAGAAAATCGGCATTAAAACGGTAGTTACCTAGTCCTATACGGCCGTTGGAAAATCCCATTATAGTCTATGAGATTTTTCTAATAGCCGTTTGAACCCGTTATTTTATGATGGAAGATAGTAATGGGAGAAATAGTTCATGAACTATTTCTCCCGTTACTATCTTCCGTCACAAATAATGGCCGTTATTAATAACGGGCTATAACGTGTTAAAACGGCTATTAGAAAAATCCCACAGACTATAATGGGATTTTCTAACGTCCGTATAGGATTTTGTAACTGCCCTTTTGCTGACGATTTTCTGACGGAAGAATATATATCACCTGTTATAAAATTCTGGTATAAGATAATCAAAACAGTTGTCATGCTTTTAGTCACTCCCTTGCGAAAGAACATTGAAATAACACATATAAAGACAAATGAAAAGTTAACAAAAAAGGAAATTCCACAATAGATTGTTGATATACAAGGAATATGACATGGCGGCCTTGGAAACTTTACTAGATTGCATCTTTTGAGCACAGTTACAAATAAATCGCTATGCTCAGTTCAGGCCTCCTACGCCCCTACAGCCTTCCTGTCCATCTCCAAAATTGGTGCATTTTTAACTATTTGCTTCTTTTATAACAAATAGTAGTAACATGAAAGTTTCCATTGCCCACAATCTCATAATCCGGTATTCCTAATTTTAAACATTCAAAAACAATTGAAGCTTTAAAGGGGTACTCCGGTGCTTACAAATCTTATCCCCTATGCAAAGGATAGGGGATAAGATGCCTTATCGCGGGAGTCCCGCAGCTGGGGACGCCCGGGATCATGCACGCGGCACCCAGTTTGTAATCAGTCCCCGGAGCGTGTTCGCTCCGGGTCTGATTACGGTCGACCGCAGGGCCGGCGGCGTGTGAAATCACGCCCCCGTGTGACGTCACGCTCCACCTCTCAATTTAAGCCTACGGGAGAGGGCGTAATAGCTATCATGCCCCCTCCCATAGGTTTGCATTGAGGGGCGGAGCGTGACGTCACACGGGGGCGGGGGCGTGACGTCACATGCCGCTGGCCCTGCGAGCACGCTCCGGGAACTGATTAAAAAGGGGGTGCTGCGTGCATGATCCCGGGCGTCCCCAGCTGCGGGACTCACGCGATCAGGCATCTTATCCCCTATCCTTAGGATAGGGGATAAGATGTGTAAGCACCGGAGTACCCCTTTAAGAATATATATCACCTATGTTATAACATTCTGGAACAAGACAATCAAAAACAGTAGTCATGCTTTTACTTAGTCACTCCCTTGTAAAAGAACATTTACATAACACATGTAAAGAAATTTAAAAAGTTAACAAAAAAAGAAAACTCCACAAAAGATTGTTAATTTACAAGAAATATGACATGGCGGCATTGGAAACTTTACTAGATTACACATTTTGAGCACAAATACATATAAATTGCTATGCTCAGTTCAGTCCTTCTCCCCTACAGAATTCCTGTCCATCTGCAAAATTGGTGTATTTTTAACTATTTGCTTCTTTTATCACAAATAGTAGTAACATGAAAGTTTCCATTGCCCACAATCTCATAATCAGGTATTCCTAAATTTAAACATTCAAAAACAATTGAAGCTTTAAGGCCCCTTTCACACTACATAATTACTCAGAAAATCGGCATTAAAACGGTAGTTACCTAGTCCTATACGGCCATTGGAAAATCCCATTATAGTCTATGAGATTTTTCTAATAGCCGTTTTAACCCGTTATTTTATGATGGAAGATAGTAATGGGAGAAATAGTTCATGAACTATTTCTCCCGTTACTATCTTCCGTCACAAATAATGGCCATTATTAATAACGGGCTATAACGTGTTAAAACGGCTATTAGAAAAATCCCACAGACTATAATGGGATTTTCTAACGTCCGTATAGGATTTTGTAACTGCCCTTTTGCTGACGATTTTCTGACAGAAGAATATATATCACCTGTTATAAAATTCTGATATAAGATAATCAAAACAGTTGTCATGCTTTTAGTCACTCCCTTGCGAAAGAACATTGAAATAACACATATAAAGACAAATGAAAAGTTAACAAAAAAGGAAATTCCACAATAGATTGTTAATATACAAGGAATATGACATGGCGGCCTTGGAAACTTTACTAGATTGCATCTTTTGAGCACAGTTACAAATAAATCGCTATGCTCAGTTCAGGCCTCCTCCGCCCCTACAGCCTTCCTGTCCATCTCCAAAATTGGTGCATTTTTAACTCTTTTCTTCTTTTATCACAAATAGTAGTAACATGAAAGTTTCCATTGCCCACAATCTCATAATCCGGTATTCCTAATTTTAAACATTCAAAAACAATTGAAGCTTTAAAGGGGTACTCCGGTGCTTACATATCTTATCCCCTATGCAAAGGATAGGGGATAAGCTGCCTGATCGCGGGAGTCCCGCAACTGGGGACGCCCGGGATCATGCACGCGGCACCCAGTTTGTAATCAGTCCCCGGAGCGTGTTCGCTCCGGGTCTGATTACGGTCGACCGCAGGGCCGGCGGCGTGTGAAATCATGCCCCCGTGTGACGTCACGCTCAGCCTCTCAATGCAAGCCTACGGGAGGGGGCATGATAGCTATCATGCCCCCTCCCGTAGGTTTGCATTGAGGGGCGGAGCGTGACGTCATACGGGGGCGGGGGCGTGACGTCACATGCCGCTGGCCCTGCGAGCACGCTCCGGGGACTGATTAAAAAGGGGGTGCCGCGTGCATGATCCCGGGCGTCCCCAGCTGCGGGACTCACGCGATCAGGCATCTTATCCCCTATCCTTTGGATAGGGGATAAGATGTGTAAGCACCGGAGTACCCCTTTAAGAATATATATCACCTATGTTATAACATTCTGGAACAAGACAATCAAAAACAGTAGTCATGCTTTTACTTAGTCACTCCCTTGTAAAAGAACATTTACATAACACATGTAAAGAAATTTAAAAATTTAAAAAGTTAACAAAAAAAAAAACTCCACAAAAGATTGTTAATTTACAAGAAATATGACATGGCGGCATTGGAAACTTTACTAGATTACACATTTTGAGCACAAATACATATAAATTGCTATGCTCAGTTCAGTCCTCCTCCCCTACAGAATTCCTGTCCATCTCCAAAATTGGTGTATTTTTAACTATTTGCTTCTTTTATCACAAATAGTAGTAACATGAAAGTTTCCATTGCCCACAATCTCATAATCTGGTATTCCTAAATTTAAACATTCAAAAACAATTGAAGCTTTAAGGCCCCTTTCACACTACATAATTACTCAGAAAATCGGCATTAAAACGGTAGTTACCTAGTCCTATACGGCCGTTGGAAAATCCCATTATAGTCTATGAGATTTTTCTAATAGCCGTTTTAACCCGTTATTTTATGATGGAAGATAGTAATGGGAGAAATAGTTCATGAACTATTTCTCCCGTTACTATCTTCCGTCACAAATAATGGCCGTTATTAATAACGGGCTATAACGTGTTAAAACGGCTATTAGAAAAATCCCACAGACTATAATAGGATTTTCTAACGTCCGTATAGGATTTTGTAACTGCCCTTTTGCTGACGATTTTCTGACGGAAGAATATATATCACCTGTTATAAAATTCTGGTATAAGATAATCAAAACAGTTGTCATGCTTTTAGTCACTCCCTTGCGAAAGAACATTGAAATAACACATATAAAGACAAATGAAAAGTTAACAAAAAAGGAAATTTCGCAATAGATTGTTAATATACAAGGAATATGACATGGCGGCCTTGGAAACTTTACTAGATTGCATCTTTTGAGCACAGTTACAAATAAATCGCTATGCTCATTTCAGGCCTCCTCCGCCCCTACAGCCTTCCTGTCCATCTCCAAAATTAGTGCATTTTTAACTATTTGCTTCTTTTATCACAAATAGTAGTAACATGAAAGTTTCCATTGCCCACAATCTCATAATCCGGTATTCCTAATTTTAAACATTCAAAAACAATTGAACCTTTTAAGGGGTACTCCTGTGCTTACATATCTTATCCCCTATGCAAAGGATAGGGGATAAGATGCCTTATCGCGGGAGTCCCGCAGCTGGGGACACCCGGGATCATGCACGCGGCACCCAGTTTGTAATCAGTCCCCGGAGCGTGTTCGCTCCGGGTCTGATTACGGTCGACCGCAGGGCCGGCGGCGTGTTAAATCACGCCCCCGTGTGACGTCACGCTCCACCTCTCAATGCAAGCCTACGGGAGGGGGCGTGATAGCTATCATGCCCCCTCCCATAGGTTTGCATTGAGGGGCGGAGCGTGACGTCACACGGGGGCGGGGGCGTGACGTCACATGCCGCTGGCCCTGCGAGCACGCTCCGGGGACTGATTAAAAAGGGGGTGCTGCGTGCATGATCCCGGGCGTCCCCAGCTGCGGGACTCACGCGATCAGGCATCTTATCCCCTATCCTTAGGATAGGGGATAAGATGTGTAAGCACCGGAGTACCCCTTTAAGAATATATATCACCTACGTTATAACATTCTGGAACAAGACAATCAAAAACAGTAGTCATGCTTTTACTTAGTCACTCCCTTGTAAAAGAACATTTACATAACACATGTAAAGAAATTTAAAAATTTAAAAAGTTAACAAAAAAAGAAAACTCCACAAAAGATTGTTAATTTACAAGAAATATGACATGGTGGCATTGGAAACTTTACTAGATTACACATTTTGAGCACAAATACATATAAATTGCTATGCTCAGTTCAGTCCTTCTCCCCTACAGAATTCCTGTCCATCTGCAAAATTGGTGTATTTTTAACTATTTGCTTCTTTTATCACAAATAGTAGTAACATGAAAGTTTCCATTGCCCACAATCTCATAATCTGGTATTCCTAAATTTAAACATTCAAAAACAATTGAAGCTTTAAGGCCCCTTTCACACTACATAATTACTCAGAAAATCGGCATTAAAACGGTAGTTAGGTAGTCCTATACGGCCATTGGAAAATCCCATTATAGTCTATGAGATTTTTCTAATAGCCGTTTTAACCCGTTATTTTATGATGGAAGATAGTAATGGGAGAAATAGTTCATGAACTATTTCTCCCGTTACTATCTTCCGTCACAAATAATGGCCGTTATTAATAACGGGCTATAACGTGTTAAAACGGCTATTAGAAAAATCCCACAGACTATAATGGGATTTTCTAACGTCCGTATAGGATTTTGTAACTGCCCTTTTGCTGACGATTTTCTGACAGAAGAATATATATCACCTGTTATAAAATTCTGATATAAGATAATCAAAACAGTTGTCATGCTTTTAGTCACTCCCTTGCGAAAGAACATTGAAATAACACATATAAAGACAAATGAAAAGTTAACAAAAAAGGAAATTCCACAATAGATTGTTAATATACAAGGAATATGACATGGCGGCCTTGGAAACTTTACTAGATTGCATCTTTTGAGCACAGTTACAAATAAATCGCTATGCTCAGTTCAGGCCTCCTCCGCCCCTACAGCCTTCCTGTCCATCTCCAAAATTGGTGCATTTTTAACTATTTGCTTCTTTTATCACAAATAGTAGTAACATGAAAGTTTCCATTGCCCACAATCTCATAATCCGGTATTCCTAATTTTAAACATTCAAAAACAATTGAAGCTTTAAAGGGGTACTCCGGTGCTTACATATCTTATCCCCTATGCAAAGGATAGAGGATAAGATGCCTTATCGCGGGAGTCCCGCAGCTGGGGACACCCGGGATCATGCACGCGGAACCCAGTTTGTAATCAGTCCCCGGAGCGTGTTCGCTACGGGTC
Organism: Hyla sarda; assembly: GCF_029499605.1. Classification (NCBI taxonomy): domain Eukaryota; kingdom Metazoa; phylum Chordata; class Amphibia; order Anura; family Hylidae; genus Hyla; species Hyla sarda. The sequence continues at coordinate 415,147,008 of NC_079190.1, forward strand.
TGATTACGGTCGACCGCAGGGCCGGCGGCGTGTGAAATCACGCCCCCGTGTGACGTCACGCTCCACCTCTCAATGCAAGCCTACGGGAGGGGGCGTGATAGCTATCATGCCCCCTCCCGTAGGTTTGCATTGAGGGGCGGAGCGTGACGTCATACAGGGGCGGGGGCGTGATGTCACATGCCGCTGGCCCTGCGAGCACGCTCCGGGGACTGATTAAAAAGGGGGTGCCGCGTGCATGATCCCAGGCGTCCCCAGCTGCGGGACTCACGCGATCAGGCATCTTATCCCCTATCCTTTGGATAGGGGATAAGATGTGTAAGCACCGGAGTACCCCTTTAAGAATATATATCACCTATGTTATAACATTCTGGAACAAGACAATCAAAAACAGTAGCCATGCTTTTACTTAGTCACTCCCTTGTAAAAGAACATTTACATAACACATGTAAAGAAATTTAAAAATTTAAAAAGTTAACAAAAAAATAAAACTCCACAAAAGATTGTTAATTTACAAGAAATATGACATGGCGGCATTGGAAACTTTACTAAATTACACATTTTGAGCACAAATACATATAAATTGCTATGCTCAGTTCAGTCCTCCTCCCCTACAGAATTCCTGTCCATCTGCAAAATTGGTGTATTTTTAACTATTTGCTTCTTTTATCACAAATAGTAGTAACATGAAAGTTTCCATTGCCCACAATCTCATAATCTGGTATTCCTAAATTTAAACATTCAAAAACAATTGAAGCTTTAAGGCCCCTTTCACACTACATAATTACTCAGAAAATCAGCATTAAAACGATAGTTACCTAGTCCTATACGGCCATTGGAAAATCCCATTATAGTCTATGAGATTTTTCTAATAGCCGTTTTAACCCGTTATTTTATGATGGAAGATAGTAATGGGAGAAATAGTTCATGAACTATTTCTCCCGTTACTATCTTCCGTCACAAATAATGGCCGTTATTAATAACGGGCTATAACGTGTTAAAACGGCTATTAGAAAAATCCCACAGACTATAATGGGATTTTCTAACGTCCGTATAGGATTTTGTAACTGCCCTTTTGCTGACGATTTTCTGACAGAAGAATATATATCACCTGTTATAAAATTCTGGTATAAGATAATCAAAACAGTTGTCATGCTTTTACTCACTCCCTTGCGAAAGAACATTGAAATAACACATATAAAGACAAATGAAAAGTTAACAAAAAAGGAAATTCCACAATAGATTGTTAATATACAAGGAATATGACATGGCGGCCTTGGAAACTTTACTAGATTGCATCTTTTGAGCACAGTTACAAATAAATCGCTATGCTCAGTTCAGGCCTCCTCCGCCCCTACAGCCTTCCAGTCCATCTCCAAAATTGGTGCATTTTTAACTATTTGCTTCTTTTATCACAAATAGTAGTAACATGAAAGTTTCCATTGCCCACAATCTCATAATCCGGTATTCCTAATTTTAAACATTCAAAAACAATTGAAGCTTAAAAGGGGTACTCCGGTGCTTACATATCTTATCCCCTATGCAAAGGATAGGGAATAAGATGCCTGATCGCGGGAGTCCCGCAGCTGGGGACGCCCGGGATCATGCACGCGGCACCCAGTTTGTAATCAGTCCCCGGAGCGTGTTCGCTCCGGGTCTGATTACGGTCGACCGCAGGGCCGGCGGCGTGTGAAATCACGCCCCCGTGTGACGTCACGCTCAGCCTCTCAATGCAAGCCTACGGGAGGGGGCATGATAGCTATCATGCCCCCTCCCGTAGGTTTGCATTGAGGGGCGGAGCGTGACGTCACACGGGGGCGGGGGCGTGACGTCACATGCCGCTGGCCCTGCGAGCACGCTCCGGGGACTGATTAAAAAGGGGGTGCCGCGTGCATGATCCCGGGCGTCCCCAGCTGCGGGACTCACACGATCAGGCATCTTATCCCCTATCCTTTGGATAGGGGATAAGATGTGTAAGCACCGGAGTACCCCTTTAAGAATATATATCACCTATGTTATAACATTCTGGAACAAGACAATCAAAAACAGTAGTCATGCTTTTACTTAGTCACTCCCTTGTAAAAGAACATTTACATAACACATGTAAAGAAATTTAAAAATTTTAAAAGTTAACAAAAAAAGAAAACTCCACAAAAGATTGTTAATTTACAAGAAATATGACATGGCGGCATTGGAAACTTTACTAGATTACACATTTTGAGCACAAATACATATAAATTGCTATGCTCAGTTCAGTCCTCCTCCCCTACAGAATTCCTGTCCATCTTCAAAATTGGTGTATTTTTAACTTTTTGCTTCTTTTATCACAAATAGTAGTAACATGAAAGTTTCCATTGCCCACAATCTCATAATCTGGTATTCCTAAATTTAAACATTCAAAAACAATTGAAGCTTTAAGGCCCCTTTCACACTACACAATTACTCAGAAAATCGGCATTAAAACGGTAGTTACCTAGTCCTATACGGCCATTGGAAAATCCCATTATAGTCTATGAGATTTTTCTAATAGCCGTTTTAACCCGTTATTTTATGATGGAAGATAGTAATGGGAGAAATAGTTCATGAACTATTTCTCCCGTTGCTATCTTCCCTCACAAATAATGGCCGTTATTAATAACGGGCTATAACGTGTTAAAACGGCTATTAGAAAAATCCCACAGACTATAATGGGATTTTCTAACGTCCGTATAGGATTTTGTAACTGCCCTTTTGCTGACGATTTTCTGACGGAAGAATATATATCACCTGTTATAAAATTCTGGTATAAGATAATCAAAACAGTTGTCATGCTTTTAGTCACTCCCTTGCGAAAGAACATTGAAATAACACATATAAAGACAAATGAAAAGTTAACAAAATAGGAAATTCCGCAATAGATTGTTAATATACAAGGAATATGACATGGCGGCCTTGGAAACTTTACTAGATTGCATCTTTTGAGCACAGTTACAAATAAATCGCTATGCTCAGTTCAGGCCTCCTCCGCCCCTACAGCCTTCCTGTCCATCTCCAAAATTGGTGCATTTTTAACTATTTGCTTCTTTTATCACAAATAGTAGTAACATGAAAGTTTCCATTGCCCACAATCTCATAATCCGGTATTCCTAATTTTAAACATTCAAAAACAATTGAAGCTTTAACCCCTTAAGGACACATGACGTACTGGAACGTCATGTGTCCACTCCCAATCTATAACGCGGGGCCACGGCGTGGCCCCGCGTCATAGCGGGTCGGGCCCGGCCTCTAACAACGGCCGGGACCCGTGGCTAATAGCGCGCGGCATTGATCGCTGTGCCGCGCGCTATTAACCCTTTAGACGCGGCGTTCAAAGTTGAACGCCGCGTCTAAAGTGAAACCGAAAGCATGCCGGCTAGCTCAGTGGGCTGTTCGGGATAGCCGCGGTGAAATCGCGGCATCCCGAACAGCTGACAGGACAGCGGGAGGGCCCCTACCTGCCTCCTCGCTGTCCGATCGCCGAATGACTGCTCAGTGCCTGAGATCCAGGCATGAGCAGTCATCCGGCAGAATCGTTGATCACTGGTTTCTTATGAGAAACCAGTGATCAACATAGAATATCAGTGTGTGCAGTGTTATAGGTCCCTATGGGACCTATAACACTGCAAAAAAAAAGTGAAAAAAAAAAGTGAATAAACATCATTTAACTCCTCCCCTATTAAAAGTTTGAATCACCCCCCTTTTCCAATAAAAAAAAAAACACAGTGTAAATAAAAATAAAAATAAACATATGTGGTATCACCGCGTGCGGAAATGTCCGAATTATAAAAATATATCATTAATTAAACCGCTCGGTCAATGGCGTGCGCGCAAAAAAATTCCAAAGTCCAAAATAGTGCATTTTTGGTCACTTTTTATATCATTTAAAAATGAATAAAAAGTGATCAATAAGTCCTATCAATGCAAAAATGGTACCGTTAAAAACTTCAGATCACGGCGCAAAAAATGAGCCCTCATACCGCCCCATACACGGAAAAATAAAAAAGTTATAGGAGTCAGAAGATGACAATTTTAAACGTATTAATTTTCCTGCATGTAGTTATGATTTTTTCCAGAAGTCCGACAAAATCAAACCTATATAAGTAGGGTATCATTTTAATCGTATGGACCTACAGAATACATATCAGGTGTCATTTTTACCGAAAAATGTACTACGTAGAAACGGAAGCCCCCAAAAGTTACAAAACAGCGTTTTTTTTTTCAATTTTGTCGCACAATGATTTTTTTTCCCGCTTCACCATAGATTTTTGGGCAAAATGACTGACGTCATTACAAAGTAGAATTGGTGGCGCAAAAAATAAGCCATCATATGGATTTTTAGGTGTAAATTTGAAAGAGTTATGATTTTTTAAAGGCAAGGAGCAAAAAACGAAAATGCAAAAACGGAAAAACCTCCGGTCCTTAAGGGGTTAAAGGGGTACTCCGGTGCTTACATATCTTATCCCCTATGCAAAGGATAGGGGATAAGATGCCTTATCGCGGGAGTCCCGCAGCTGGGGACACCCGGGATCATGCACGCGGAACCCAGTTTGTAATCAGTCCCCGGAGCGTGTTCGCTCCGGGTCTGATTACGGTCGACCGCAGGGCCGGCGGCGTGTGAAATCACGCCCCCGTGTGACGTCATGCTCCACCTCTCAATGCAAGCCTACGGGAGGGGGCGTGATAGCTATCATGCCCCCTCCCGTAGGTTTGCATTGAGGGGCGGAGCGTGACGTCATAAAGGGGCGGGGGCGTGATGTCACATGCCGCTGGCCCTGCGAGCACGCTCCAGGGACTGATTAAAAAGGGGGTGCCGCGTGCATGATCTCGGGCGTCCCCAGCTGCGGGACTCACGCGATCAGGCATCTTATCCCCTATCCTTTGGATAGGGGATAAGATGTGTAAGCACCGGAGTACCCCTTTAAGAATATATATCACCTATGTTATAACATTCTGGAACAAGACAATCAAAAACAGTAGTCATGCTTTTACTTAGTCACTCCCTTGTAAAAGAACATTTACATAACACATGTAAAGAAATTTAAAAATTTAAAAAGTTAACAAAAAAAGAAAACTCCACAAAAGATTGTTAATTTACAAGAAATATGACATGGCGGCATTGGAAACTTTACTAGATTACACATTTTGAGCACAAATACATATAAATTGCTATGCTCAGTTCAGTCCTCCTCCCCTACAGAATTCCTGTCCATCTCCAAAATTGGTGTATTTTTAACTATTTGCTTCTTTTATCACAAATAGTAGTAACATGAAAGTTTCCATTGCCCACAATCTCATAATCTGGTATTCCTAAATTTAAACATTCAAAAACAATTGAAGCTTTAAGGCCCCTTTCACACTACACAATTACTCAGAAAATCGGCATTAAAACCGTAGTTACCTAGTCCTATACGGCCGTTGGAAAATCCCATTATAGTCTATGAGATTTTTCTAATAGCCGTTTTAACCCGTTATTTTATGATGGAAGATAGTAATGGGAGAAATAGTTCATGAACTATTTCTCCCGTTACTATCTTCCGTCACAAATAATGGCCGATATTAATAACGGGCTATAACGTGTTAAAACGGCTATTAGAAAAATACCACAGACTATAATGGGATTTTCTAACGTCCGTATAGGATTTTGTAACTGCCCTTTTGCTGACGATTTTCTGACAGAAGAATATATATCACCTGTTATAAAATTCTGGTATAAGATAATCAAAATAGTTGTCATGCTTTTACTCACTCCCTTGCGAAAGAACATTGAAATAACACATATAAAGACAAATGAAAAGTTAACAAAAAAGGAAATTCCACAATAGATTGTTAATATACAAGGAATATGACATGGCGGCCTTGGAAACTTTACTAGATTGCATCTTTTGAGCACAGTTACAAATAAATCGCTATGCTCAGTTCAGGCCTCCTCCGCCCCTACAGCCTTCCTGTCCATCTCCAAAATTAGTGCATTTTTAACTATTTGCTTCTTTTATCACAAATAGTAGTAACATGAAAGTTTCCATTGCCCACAATCTCATAATCCGGTATTCCTAATTTTAAACATTCAAAAACAATTGAACCTTTTAAGGGGTACTCCGGTGCTTACATATCTTATCCCCTATGCAAAGGATAGGGGATAAGATGCCTTATCGCGGGAGTCCCGCAGCTGGGGACACCCGGGATCATGCACGCGGCACCCAGTTTGTAATCAGTCCCCGGAGCGTGTTCGCTCCGGGTCTGATTACGGTCGACCGCAGGGCCGGCGGCGTGTTAAATCACGCCCCCGTGTGACGTCACGCTCCACCTCTCAATGCAAGCCTACGGGAGGGGGCGTGATAGCTATCATGCCCCCTCCCATAGGTTTGCATTGAGGGGCGGAGCGTGACGTCACACGGGGGCGGGGGCGTGACGTCACATGCCGCTGGCCCTGCGAGCACGCTCCGGGGACTGATTAAAAAGGGGGTGCTGCGTGCATGATCCCGGGCGTCCCCAGCTGCGGGACTCACGCGATCAGGCATCTTATCCCCTATCCTTAGGATAGGGGATAAGATGTGTAAGCACCGGAGTACCCCTTTAAGAATATATATCACCTATGTTATAACATCCTGGAACAAGACAATCAAAAACAGTAGTCATGCTTTTACTTAGTCACTCCCTTGTAAAAGAACATTTACATAACACATGTAAAGAAATTTAAAAATTTAAAAAGTTAACAAAAAAAGAAAACTCCACAAAAGATTGTTAATTTACAAGAAATATGACATGGTGGCATTGGAAACTTTACTAGATTACACATTTTGAGCACAAATACATATAAATTGCTATGCTCAGTTCAGTCCTTCTCCCCTACAGAATTCCTGTCCATCTGCAAAATTGGTGTATTTTTAACTATTTGCTTCTTTTATCACAAATAGTAGTAACATGAAAGTTTCCATTGCCCACAATCTCATAATCTGGTATTCCTAAATTTAAACATTCAAAAACAATTGAAGCTTTAAGGCCCCTTTCACACTACATAATTACTCAGAAAATCGGCATTAAAACGGTAGTTACCTAGTCCTATACGGCCATTGGAAAATCCCATTATAGTCTATGAGATTTTTCTAATAGCCGTTTTAACCCGTTATTTTATGATGGAAGATAGTAATGGGAGAAATAGTTCATGAACTATTTCTCCCGTTACTATCTTCCGTCACAAATAATGGCCGTTATTAATAACGGGCTATAACGTGTTAAAACGGCTATTAGAAAAATCCCACAGACTATAATGGGATTTTCTAACGTCCGTATAGGATTTTGTAACTGCCCTTTTGCTGACGATTTTCTGACAGAAGAATATATATCACCTGTTATAAAATTCTGATATAAGATAATCAAAACAGTTGTCATGCTTTTAGTCACTCCCTTGCGAAAGAACATTGAAATAACACATATAAAGACAAATGAAAAGTTAACAAAAAAGGAAATTCCACAATAGATTGTTAATATACAAGGAATATGACATGGCGGCCTTGGAAACTTTACTAGATTGCATCTTTTGAGCACAGTTACAAATAAATCGCTATGCTCAGTTCAGGCCTCCTCCGCCCCTACAGCCTTCCTGTCCATCTCCAAAATTGGTGCATTTTTAACTCTTTGCTTCTTTTATCACAAATAGTAGTAACATGAAAGTTTCCATTGCCCACAATCTCATAATCCGGTATTCCTAATTTTAAACATTCAAAAACAATTGAAGCTTTAAAGGGGTACTCCGGTGCTTACATATCTTATCCCCTATGCAAAGGATAGGGGATAAGATGCCTGATCGCGGGAGTCCCGCAGCTGGGGACGCCCGGGATCATGCACGCGGCACCCAGTTTGTAATCAGTCCCCGGAGCGTGTTCGCTCCGGGTCTGATTACGGTCGACCGCAGGGCCGGCGGCGTGTGAAATCACGCCCCCGTGTGACGTCACGCTCAGCCTCTCAATGCAAGCCTACGGGAGGGGGCATGATAGCTATCATGCCCCCTCCCGTAGGTTTGCATTGAGGGGCGGAGCGTGACGTCACACGGGGGCGGGGGCGTGACGTCACATGCCGCTGGCCCTGCGAGCAAGCTCCGGGGACTGATTAAAAAGGGGGTGCCGCGTGCATGATCCCGGGCGTCCCCAGCTGCGGGACTCACGCGATCAGGCATCTTATCCCCTATCCTTTGGATAGGGGATAAGATGTGTAAGCACCGGACTACCCCTTTAAGAATATATATCACCTATGTTATAACATTCTGGAACAAGACAATCAAAAACAGTAGTCATGCTTTTACTTAGTCACTCCCTTGTAAAAGAACATTTACATAACACATGTAAAGAAATTTAAAAATTTAAAAAGTTAACAAAAAAAAAAAACTCCACAAAAGATTGTTAATTTACAAGAAATATGACATGGCGGCATTGGAAACTTTACTAGATTACACATTTTGAGCACAAATACATATAAATTGCTATGCTCAGTTCAGTCCTCCTCCCCTACAGAATTCCTGTCCATCTGCAAAATTGGTGTATTTTTAACTATTTGCTTCTTTTATCACAAATAGTAGTAACATGAAAGTTTCCATTGCCCACAATCTCATAATCTGGTATTCCTAAATTTAAACATTCAAAAACAATTGAAGCTTTAAGGCCCCTTTCACACTACATAATTACTCAGAAAATCAGCATTAAAACGATAGTTACCTAGTCCTATACGGCCATTGGAAAATCCCATTATAGTCTATGAGATTTTTCTAATAGCCGTTTTAACCCGTTATTTTATGATGGAAGATAGTAATGGGAGAAATAGTTCATGAACTATTTCTCCCGTTACTATCTTCCGTCACAAATAATGGCCGTTATTAATAACGGGCTATAACGTGTTAAAACGGCTATTAGAAAAATACCACAGACTATAATGGGATTTTCTAACGTCCGTATAGGATTTTGTAACTGCCCTTTTGCTGACGATTTTCTGACAGAAGAATATATATCACCTGTTATTAAATTCTGGTATAAGATAATCAAAACAGTTGTCATGCTTTTACTCACTCCCTTGCGAAAGAACATTGAAATAACACATATAAAGACAAATGAAAAGTTAACAAAAAAGGAAATTCCACAATAGATTGTTAATATACAAGGAATATGACATGGCGGCCTTGGAAACTTTACTAGATTGCATCTTTTGAGCACAGTTACAAATAAATCGCTATGCTCAGTTCAGGCCTCCTCCGCCCCTACAGCCTTCCTGTCCATCTCCAAAATTAGTGCATTTTTAACTATTTGCTTCTTTTATCACAAATAGTAGTAACATGAAAGTTTCCATTGCCCACAATCTCATAATCCGGTATTCCTAATTTTAAACATTCAAAAACAATTGAACCTTTTAAGGGGTACTCCGGTGCTTACATATCTTATCCCCTATGCAAAGGATAGGGGATAAGATGCCTTATCGCGGGAGTCCCGCAGCTGGGGACACCCGGGATCATGCACGCGGCACCCAGTTTGTAATCAGTCCCCGGAGCGTGTTCGCTCCGGGTCTGATTACGGTCGACCGCAGGGCCGGCGGCGTGTTAAATCACGCCCCCGTGTGACGTCACGCTCCACCTCTCAATGCAAGCCTACGGGAGGGGGCGTGATAGCTATCATGCCCCCTCCCATAGGTTTGCATTGAGGGGCGGAGCGTGACGTCACACGGGGGCGGGGGGCGTGACGTCACATGCCGCTGGCCCTGCGAGCACGCTCCGGGGACTGATTAAAAAGGGGGTGCTGCGTGCATGATCCCGGGCGTCCCCAGCTGCGGGACTCACGCGATCAGGCATCTTATCCCCTATCCTTAGGATAGGGGATAAGATGTGTAAGCACCGGAGTACCCCTTTAAGAATATATATCACCTATGTTATAACATCCTGGAACAAGACAATCAAAAACAGTAGTCATGCTTTTACTTAGTCACTCCCTTGTAAAAGAACATTTACATAACACATGTAAAGAAATTTAAAAATTTAAAAAGTTAACAAAAAAAGAAAACTCCACAAAAGATTGTTAATTTACAAGAAATATGACATGGTGGCATTGGAAACTTTACTAGATTACACATTTTGAGCACAAATACATATAAATTGCTATGCTCAGTTCAGTCCTTCTCCCCTACAGAATTCCTGTCCATCTGCAAAATTGGTGTATTTTTAACTATTTGCTTCTTTTATCACAAATAGTAGTAACATGAAAGTTTCCATTGCCCACAATCTCATAATCTGGTATTCCTAAATTTAAACATTCAAAAACAATTGAAGCTTTAAGGCCCCTTTCACACTACATAATTACTCAGAAAATCGGCATTAAAACGGTAGTTACCTAGTCCTATACGGCCATTGGAAAATCCCATTATAGTCTATGAGATTTTTCTAATAGCCGTTTTAACCCGTTATTTTATGATGGAAGATAGTAATGGGAGAAATAGTTCATGAACTATTTCTCCCGTTACTATCTTCCGTCACAAATAATGGCCGTTATTAATAACGGGCTATAACGTGTTAAAACGGCTATTAGAAAAATCCCACAGACTATAATGGGATTTTCTAACGTCCGTATAGGATTTTGTAACTGCCCTTTTGCTGACGATTTTCTGACAGAAGAATATATATCACCTGTTATAAAATTCTGATATAAGATAATCAAAACAGTTGTCATGCTTTTAGTCACTCCCTTGCGAAAGAACATTGAAATAACACATATAAAGACAAATGAAAAGTTAACAAAAAAGGAAATTCCACAATAGATTGTTAATATACAAGGAATATGACATGGCGGCCTTGGAAACTTTACTAGATTGCATCTTTTGAGCACAGTTACAAATAAATCGCTATGCTCAGTTCAGGCCTCCTCCGCCCCTACAGCCTTCCTGTCCATCTCCAAAATTGGTGCATTTTTAACTCTTTGCTTCTTTTATCACAAATAGTAGTAACATGAAAGTTTCCATTGCCCACAATCTCATAATCCGGTATTCCTAATTTTAAACATTCAAAAACAATTGAAGCTTTAAAGGGGTACTCCGGTGCTTACATATCTTATCCCCTATGCAAAGGATAGGGGATAAGATGCCTGATCGCGGGAGTCCCGCAGCTGGGGACGCCCGGGATCATGCACGCGGCACCCAGTTTGTAATCAGTCCCCGGAGCGTGTTCGCTCCGGGTCTGATTACGGTCGACCGCAGGGCCGGCGGCGTGTGAAATCACGCCCCCGTGTGACGTCACGCTCAGCCTCTCAATGCAAGCCTACGGGAGGGGGCATGATAGCTATCATGCCCCCTCCCGTAGGTTTGCATTGAGGGGCGGAGCGTGACGTCACACGGGGGCGGGGGCGTGACGTCACATGCCGCTGGCCCTGCGAGCAAGCTCCGGGGACTGATTAAAAAGGGGGTGCCGCGTGCATGATCCCGGGCGTCCCCAGCTGCGGGACTCACGCGATCAGGCATCTTATCCCCTATCCTTTGGATAGGGGATAAGATGTGTAAGCACCGGACTACCCCTTTAAGAATATATATCACCTATGTTATAACATTCTGGAACAAGACAATCAAAAACAGTAGTCATGCTTTTACTTAGTCACTCCCTTGTAAAAGAACATTTACATAACACATGTAAAGAAATTTAAAAATTTAAAAAGTTAACAAAAAAAAAAAACTCCACAAAAGATTGTTAATTTACAAGAAATATGACATGGCGGCATTGGAAACTTTACTAGATTACACATTTTGAGCACAAATACATATAAATTGCTATGCTCAGTTCAGTCCTCCTCCCCTACAGAATTCCTGTCCATCTGCAAAATTGGTGTATTTTTAACTATTTGCTTCTTTTATCACAAATAGTAGTAACATGAAAGTTTCCATTGCCCACAATCTCATAATCTGGTATTCCTAAATTTAAACATTCAAAAACAATTGAAGCTTTAAGGCCCCTTTCACACTACATAATTACTCAGAAAATCAGCATTAAAACGATAGTTACCTAGTCCTATACGGCCATTGGAAAATCCCATTATAGTCTATGAGATTTTTCTAATAGCCGTTTTAACCCGTTATTTTATGATGGAAGATAGTAATGGGAGAAATAGTTCATGAACTATTTCTCCCGTTACTATCTTCCGTCACAAATAATGGCCGTTATTAATAACGGGCTATAACGTGTTAAAACGGCTATTAGAAAAATACCACAGACTATAATGGGATTTTCTAACGTCCGTATAGGATTTTGTAACTGCCCTTTTGCTGACGATTTTCTGACAGAAGAATATATATCACCTGTTATTAAATTCTGGTATAAGATAATCAAAACAGTTGTCATGCTTTTACTCACTCCCTTGCGAAAGAACATTGAAATAACACATATAAAGACAAATGAAAAGTTAACAAAAAAGGAAATTCCACAATAGATTGTTAATATACAAGGAATATGACATGGCGGCCTTGGAAACTTTACTAGATTGCATCTTTTGAGCACAGTTACAAATAAATCGCTATGCTCAGTTCAGGCCTCCTCCGCCCCTACAGCCTTCCAGTCCATCTCCAAAATTGGTGCATTTTTAACTATTTGCTTCTTTTATCACAAATAGTAGTAACATGAAAGTTTCCATTGCCCACAATCTCACAATCCGGTATTCCTAATTTTAAACAATCAAAAACAATTGAAGCTTAAAAGGGGTACTCCGGTGCTTACATATCTTATCCCCTATGCAAAGGATAGGGAATAAGATGCCTGATCGCGGGAGTCCCGCAGCTGGGGACGCCCGGGATCATGCACGCGGCACCCAGTTTGTAATCAGTCCCCGGAGCGTGTTCGCTCCGGGTCTGATTACGGTCGACCGCAGGGCCGGCGGCGTGTGAAATCACGCCCCCGTGTGACGTCACGCTCAGCCTCTCAATGCAAGCCTACGGGAGGGGGCATGATAGCTATCATGCCCCCTCCCGTAGGTTTGCATTGAGGGGCAGAGCGTGACGTCACACGGGGGCGGGGGCGTGACGTCACATGCCGCTGGCCCTGCGAGCACGCTCCGGGGACTGATTAAAAAGGGGGTGCCGCGTGCATGATCCCGGGCGTCCCCAGCTGCGGGACTCACGCGATCAGGCATCTTATCCCCTATCCTTTGGATAGGGGATAAGATGTGTAAGCACCGGAGTACCCCTTTAAGAATATATATCACCTATGTTATAACATTCTGGAACAAGACAATCAAAAACAGTAGTCATGCTTTTACTTAGTCACTCCCTTGTAAAAGAACATTTACATAACACATGTAAAGAAATTTAAAAATTTTAAAAGTTAACAAAAAAAGAAAACTCCACAAAAGATTGTTAATTTACAAGAAATATGACATGGCGGCATTGGAAACTTTACTAGATTACACATTTTGAGCACAAATACATATAAATTGCTATGCTCAGTTCAGTCCTCCTCCCCTACAGAATTCCTGTCCATCTGCAAAATTGGTGTATTTTTAACTATTTGCTTCTTTTATCACAAATAGTAGTAACATGAAAGTTTCCATTGCCCACAATCTCATAATCTGGTATTCCTAAATTTAAACATTCAAAAACAATTGAAGCTTTAAGGCCCCTTTCACACTACATAATTACTCAGAAAATCAGCATTAAAACGATAGTTACCTAGTCCTATACGGCCATTGGAAAATCCCATTATAGTCTATGAGATTTTTCTAATAGCCGTTTTAACCCGTTATTTTATGATGGAAGATAGTAATGGGAGAAATAGTTCATGAACTATTTCTCCCGTTACTATCTTCCGTCACAAATAATGGCCGTTATTAATAACGGGCTATAACGTGTTAAAACGGCTATTAGAAAAATACCACAGACTATAATGGGATTTTCTAACGTCCGTATAGGATTTTGTAACTGCCCTTTTGCTGACGATTTTCTGACAGAAGAATATATATCACCTGTTATTAAATTCTGGTATAAGATAATCAAAACAGTTGTCATGCTTTTACTCACTCCCTTGCGAAAGAACATTGAAATAACACATATAAAGACAAATGAAAAGTTAACAAAAAAGGAAATTCCACAATAGATTGTTAATATACAAGGAATATGACATGGCGGCCTTGGAAACTTTACTAGATTGCATCTTTTGAGCACAGTTACAAATAAATCGCTATGCTCAGTTCAGGCCTCCTCCGCCCCTACAGCCTTCCAGTCCATCTCCAAAATTGGTGCATTTTTAACTATTTGCTTCTTTTATCACAAATAGTAGTAACATGAAAGTTTCCATTGCCCACAATCTCACAATCCGGTATTCCTAATTTTAAACATTCAAAAACAATTGAAGCTTAAAAGGGGTACTCCGGTGCTTACATATCTTATCCCCTATGCAAAGGATAGGGAATAAGATGCCTGATCGCGGGAGTCCCGCAGCTGGGGACGCCCGGGATCATGCACGCGGCACCCAGTTTGTAATCAGTCCCCGGAGCGTGTTCGCTCCGGGTCTGATTACGGTCGACCGCAGGGCCGGCGGCGTGTGAAATCACGCCCCCGTGTGACGTCACGCTCAGCCTCTCAATGCAAGCCTACGGGAGGGGGCATGATAGCTATCATGCCCCCTCCCGTAGGTTTGCATTGAGGGGCAGAGCGTGACGTCACACGGGGGCGGGGGCGTGACGTCACATGCCGCTGGCCCTGCGAGCACGCTCCGGGGACTGATTAAAAAGGGGGTGCCGCGTGCATGATCCCGGGCGTCCCCAGCTGCGGGACTCACGCGATCAGGCATCTTATCCCCTATCCTTTTGATAGGGGATAAGATGTGTAAGCACCGGAGTACCCCTTTAAGAATATATATCACCTATGTTATAACATTCTGGAACAAGACAATCAAAAACAGTAGTCATGCTTTTACTTAGTCACTCCCTTGTAAAAGAACATTTACATAACACATGTAAAGAAATTTAAAAATTTTAAAAGTTAACAAAAAAAGAAAACTCCACAAAAGATTGTTAATTTACAAGAAATATGACATGGCGGCATTGGAAACTTTACTAGATTACACATTTTGAGCACAAATACATATAAATTGCTATGCTCAGTTCAGTCCTCCTCCCCTACAGAATTCCTGTCCATCTTCAAAATTGGTGTATTTTTAACTATTTGCTTCTTTTATCACAAATAGTAGTAACATGAAAGTTTCCATTGCCCACAATCTCATAATCTGGTATTCCTAAATTTAAACATTCAAAAACAATTGAAGCTTTAAGGCCCCTTTCACACTACACAATTACTCAGAAAATCGGCATTAAAACGGTAGTTACCTAGTCCTATACGGCCATTGGAAAATCCCATTATAGTCTATGAGATTTTTCTAATAGCCGTTTTAACCCGTTATTTTATGATGGAAGATAGTAATGGGAGAAATAGTTCATGAACTATTTCTCCCGTTACTATCTTCCGTCACAAATAATGGCCGTTATTAATAACGGGCTATAACGTGTTAAAACGGCTATTAGAAAAATCCCACAGACTATAATGGGATTTTCTAACGTCCGTATAGGATTTTGTAACTGCCCTTTTGCTGACGATTTTCTGACGGAAGAATATATATCACCTGTTATAAAATTCTGGTATAAGATAATCAAAACAGTTGTCATGCTTTTAGTCACTCCCTTGTGAAAGAACATTGAAATAACACATATAAAGACAAATGAAAAGTTAACAAAATAGGAAATTCCGCAATAGATTGTTAATATACAAGGAATATGACATGGCGGCCTTGGAAACTTTACTAGATTGCATCTTTTGAGCACAGTTACAAATAAATCGCTATGCTCAGTTCAGGCCTCCTCCGCCCCTACAGCCTTCCTGTCCATCTCCAAAATTGGTGCATTTTTAACTATTTGCTTCTTTTATCACAAATAGTAGTAACATGAAAGTTTCCATTGCCCACAATCTCATAATCCGGTATTCCTAATTTTAAACATTCAAAAACAATTGAAGCTTTAAAGGGGTACTCCGGTGCTTACATATCTTATCCCCTATGCAAAGGATAGGGGATAAGATGCCTTATCGCGGGAGTCCCGCAGCTGGGGACACCCGGGATCATGCACGCGGAACCCAGTTTGTAATCAGTCCCCGGAGCGTGTTCGCTCCGGGTCTGATTACGGTCGACCGCAGGGCCGGCGGCGTGTGAAATCACGCCCCCGTGTGACGTCATGCTCCACCTCTCAATGCAAGCCTACGGGAGGGGGCGTGATAGCTATCATGCCCCCTCCCGTAGGTTTGCATTGAGGGGCGGAGCGTGACGTCATACAGGGGCGGGGGCGTGATGTCACATGCCGCTGGCCCTGCGAGCACGCTCCGGGGACTGATTAAAAAGGGGGTGCCGCGTGCATGATCTCGGGCGTCCCCAGCTGCGGGACTCACGCGATCAGGCATCTTATCCCCTATCCTTTGGATAGGGGATAAGATGTGTAAGCACCGGAGTACCCCTTTAAGAATATATATCACCTATGTTATAACATTCTGGAACAAGACAATCAAAAACAGTAGTCATGCTTTTACTTAGTCACTCCCTTGTAAAAGAACATTTACATAACACATGTAAAGAAATTTAAAAATTTAAAAAGTTAACAAAAAAAGAAAACTCCACAAAAGATTGTTAATTTACAAGAAATATGACATGGCGGCATTGGAAACTTTACTAGATTACACATTTTGAGCACAAATACATATAAATTGCTATGCTCAGTTCAGTCCTCCTCCCCTACAGAATTCCTGTCCATCTCCAAAATTGGTGTATTTTTAACTATTTGCTTCTTTTATCACAAATAGTAGTAACATGAAAGTTTCCATTGCCCACAATCTCATAATCTGGTATTCCTAAATTTAAACATTCAAAAACAATTGAAGCTTTAAGGCCCCTTTCACACTACACAATTACTCAGAAAATCGGCATTAAAACCGTAGTTACCTAGTCCTATACGGCCGTTGGAAAATCCCATTATAGTCTATGAGATTTTTCTAATAGCCGTTTTAACCCGTTATTTTATGATGGAAGATAGTAATGGGAGAAATAGTTCATGAACTATTTCTCCCGTTACTATCTTCCGTCACAAATAATGGCCGATATTAATAACGGGCTATAACGTGTTAAAACGGCTATTAGAAAAATACCACAGACTATAATGGGATTTTCTAACGTCCGTATAGGATTTTGTAACTGCCCTTTTGCTGACGATTTTCTGACAGAAGAATATATATCACCTGTTATAAAATTCTGGTATAAGATAATCAAAACAGATGTCATGCTTTTACTCACTCCCTTGCGAAAGAACATTGAAATAACACATATAAAGACAAATGAAAAGTTAACAAAAAAGGAAATTCCACAATAGATTGTTAATATACAAGGAATATGACATGGCGGCCTTGGAAACTTTACTAGATTGCATCTTTTGAGCACAGTTACAAATAAATTGCTATGCTCAGTTCAGGCCTCCTCCGCCCCTACAGCCTTCCTGTCCATCTCCAAAATTGGTGCATTTTTAACTATTTGCTTCTTTTATCACAAATAGTAGTAACATGAAAGTTTCCATTGCCCACAATCTCATAATCCGGTATTCCTAATTTTAAACATTCAAAAACAATTGAAGCTTAAAAGGGGTACTCCGGTGCTTACATATCTTATCCCCTATGCAAAGGATAGGGGATAAGATGCCTGATCGCGGGAGTCCCGCAGCTGGGGACACCCGGGATCATGCACGCGGCACCCAGTTTGTAATCAGTCCCCGGAGCGTGTTCGCTCCGGGTCTGATTACGGTCGACCGCAGGGCCGGCGGCGTGTGAAATCACGCCCCCGTGTGACGTCACGCTCAGCCTCTCAATGCAAGCCTACGGGAGGGGGCATGATAGCTATCATGCCCCCTCCCGTAGGTTTGCATTGAGGGGCGGAGCGTGACGTCACACGGGGGCGGGGGCGTGACGTCACATGCCGCTGGCCCTGCGAGCACTCTCCGGGGACTGATTAAAAAGGGGGTGCCGCGTGCATGATCCCGGGCGTCCCCAGCTGCGGGACTCACGCGATCAGGCATCTTATCCCCTATCCTTTGGATAGGGGATAAGATGTGTAAGCACCGGAGTACCCCTTTAAGAATATATATCACCTATGTTATAACATTCTGGAACAAGACAATCAAAAACAGTAGTCATGCTTTTACTTAGTCAATCCCTTGTAAAAGAACATTTACATAACACATGTAAAGAAATTTAAAAATTTAAAAAGTTAACAAAAAAATAAAACTCCACAAAAGATTGTTAATTTACAAGAAATATGACATGGCGGCATTGGAAACTTTACTAGATTACACATTTTGAGCACAAATACATATAAATTGCTATGCTCAGTTCAGTCCTCCTCCCCTACAGAATTCCTGTCCATCTTCAAAATTGGTGTATTTTTAACTATTTGCTTCTTTTATCACAAATAGTAGTAACATGAAAGTTTCCATTGCCCACAATCTCATAATCTGGTATTCCTAAATTTAAACATTCAAAAACAATTGAAGCTTTAAGGCCCCTTTCACACTACACAATTACTCAGAAAATCGGCATTAAAACGGTAGTTACCTAGTCCTATACGGCCATTGGAAAATCCCATTATAGTCTATGAGATTTTTCTAATAGCCGTTTTAACCCGTTATTTTATGATGGAAGATAGTAATGGGAGAAATAGTTCATGAACTATTTCTCCCGTTACTATCTTCCGTCACAAATAATGGCCGTTATTAATAACGGGCTATAACGTGTTAAAACGGCTATTAGAAAAATCCCACAGACTATAATGGGATTTTCTAACGTCCGTATAGGATTTTGTAACTGCCCTTTTGCTGACGATTTTCTGACGGAAGAATATATATCACCTGTTATAAAATTCTGGTATAAGATAATCAAAACAGTTGTCATGCTTTTAGTCACTCCCTTGCGAAAGAACATTGAAATAACACATATAAAGACAAATGAAAAGTTAACAAAATAGGAAATTCCGCAATAGATTGTTAATATACAAGGAATATGACATGGCGGCCTTGGAAACTTTACTAGATTGCATCTTTTGAGCACAGTTACAAATAAATCGCTATGCTCAGTTCAGGCCTCCTCCGCCCCTACAGCCTTCCTGTCCATCTCCAAAATTGGTGCATTTTTAACTATTTGCTTCTTTTATCACAAATAGTAGTAACATGAAAGTTTCCATTGCCCACAATCTCATAATCCGGTATTCCTAATTTTAAACATTCAAAAACAATTGAAGCTTAAAAGGGGTACTCCGGTGCTTACATATCTTATCCCCTATGCAAAGGATAGGGGATAAGATGCCTGATCGCGGGAGTCCCGCAGCTGGGGACACCCGGGATCATGCACGCGGCACCCAGTTTGTAATCAGTCCCCGGAGCGTGTTCGCTCCGGGTCTGATTACGGTCGACCGCAGGGCCGGCGGCGTGTGAAATCACGCCCCCGTGTGACGTCACGCTCAGCCTCTCAATGCAAGCCTACGGGAGGGGGCATGATAGCTATCATGCCCCCTCCCGTAGGTTTGCATTGAGGGGCGGAGCGTGACGTCACACGGGGGCGGGGGCGTGACGTCACATGCCGCTGGCCCTGCGAGCACGCTCCGGGGACTGATTAAAAAGGGGGTGCCGCGTGCATGATCCCGGGCGTCCCCAGCTGCGGGACTCACGCGATCAGGCATCTTATCCCCTATCCTTTGGATAGGGGATAAGATGTGTAAGCACCGGAGTACCCCTTTAAGAATATATATCACCTATGTTATAACATTCTGGAACAAGACAATCAAAAACAGTAGTCATGCTTTTACTCAGTCAATCCCTTGTAAAAGAACATTTACATAACACATGTAAAGAAATTTAAAAATTTAAAAAGTTAACAAAAAAATAAAACTCCACAAAAGATTGTTAATTTACAAGAAATATGACATGGCGGCATTGGAAACTTTACTAGATTACACATTTTGAGCACAAATACATATAAATTGCTATGCTCAGTTCAGTCCTCCTCCCCTACAGAATTCCTGTCCATCTTCAAAATTGGTGTATTTTTAACTATTTGCTTCTTTTATCACAAATAGTAGTAACATGAAAGTTTCCATTGCCCACAATCTCATAATCTGGTATTCCTAAATTTAAACATTCAAAAACAATTGAAGCTTTAAGGCCCCTTTCACACTACACAATTACTCAGAAAATCGGCATTAAAACGGTAGTTACCTAGTCCTATACGGCCATTGGAAAATCCCATTATAGTCTATGAGATTTTTCTAATAGCCGTTTTAACACGTTATTTTATGATGGAAGATAGTAATGGGAGAAATAGTTCATGAACTATTTCTCCCGTTACTATCTTCCGTCACAAATAATGGCCGTTATTAATAACGGGCTATAACGTGTTAAAACGGCTATTAGAAAAATCCCACAGACTATAATGGGATTTTCTAACGTCCGTATAGGATTTTGTAACTGCCCTTTTGCTGACGATTTTCTGACGGAAGAATATATATCACCTGTTATAAAATTCTGGTATAAGATAATCAAAACAGTTGTCATGCTTTTAGTCACTCCCTTGCGAAAGAACATTGAAATAACACATATAAAGACAAATGAAAAGTTAACAAAATAGGAAATTCCGCAATAGATTGTTAATATACAAGGAATATGACATGGCGGCCTTGGAAACTTTACTAGATTGCATCTTTTGAGCACAGTTACAAATAAATCGCTATGCTCAGTTCAGGCCTCCTCCGCCCCTACAGCCTTCCTGTCCATCTCCAAAATTGGTGCATTTTTAACTATTTGCTTCTTTTATCACAAATAGTAGTAACATGAAAGTTTCCATTGCCCACAATCTCATAATCCGGTATTCCTAATTTTAAACATTCAAAAACAATTGAAGCTTTAAAGGGGTACTCCGGTGCTTACATATCTTATCCCCTATGCAAAGGATAGGGGATAAGATGCCTTATCGCGGGAGTCCCGCAGCTGGGGACACCCGGGATCATGCACGCGGAACCCAGTTTGTAATCAGTCCCCGGAGCGTGTTCGCTCCGGGTCTGATTACGGTCGACCGCAGGGCCGGCGGCGTGTGAAATCACGCCCCCGTGTGACGTCATGCTCCACCTCTCAATGCAAGCCTACGGGAGGGGGCGTGATAGCTATCATGCCCCCTCCCGTAGGTTTGCATTGAGGGGCGGAGCGTGACGTCATACAGGGGCGGGGGCGTGATGTCACATGCCGCTGGCCCTGCGAGCACGCTCCGGGGACTGATTAAAAAGGGGGTGCCGCGTGCATGATCTCGGGCGTCCCCAGCTGCGGGACTCACGCGATCAGGCATCTTATCCCCTATCCTTTGGATAGGGGATAAGATGTGTAAGCACCGGAGTACCCCTTTAAGAATATATATCACCTATGTTATAACATTCTGGAACAAGACAATCAAAAACAGTAGTCATGCTTTTACTTAGTCACTCCCTTGTAAAAGAACATTTACATAACACATGTAAAGAAATTTAAAAATTTAAAAAGTTAACAAAAAAAGAAAACTCCACAAAAGATTGTTAATTTACAAGAAATATGACATGGCGGCATTGGAAACTTTACTAGATTACACATTTTGAGCACAAATACATATAAATTGCTATGCTCAGTTCAGTCCTCCTCCCCTACAGAATTCCTGTTCATCTCCAAAATTGGTGTATTTTTAACTATTTGCTTCTTTTATCACAAATAGTAGTAACATGAAAGTTTCCATTGCCCACAATCTCATAATCTGGTATTCCTAAATGTAAACATTCAAAAACAATTGAAGCTTTAAGGCCCCTTTCACACTACACAATTACTCAGAAAATCGGCATTAAAACCGTAGTTACCTAGTCCTATACGGCCGTTGGAAAATCCCATTATAGTCTATGAGATTTTTCTAATAGCCGTTTTAACCCGTTATTTTATGATGGAAGATAGTAATGGGAGAAATAGTTCATGAACTATTTCTCCCGTTACTATCTTCCGTCACAAATAATGGCCGATATTAATAACGGGCTATAACGTGTTAAAACGGCTATTAGAAAAATACCACAGACTATAATGGGATTTTCTAACGTCCGTATAGGATTTTGTAACTGCCCTTTTGCTGACGATTTTCTGACAGAAGAATATATATCACCTGTTATAAAATTCTGGTATAAGATAATCAAAACAGTTGTCATGCTTTTACTCACTCCCTTGCGAAAGAACATTGAAATAACACATATAAAGACAAATGAAAAGTTAACAAAAAAGGAAATTCCACAATAGATTGTTAATATACAAGGAATATGACATGGCGGCCTTGGAAACTTTACTAGATTGCATCTTTTGAGCACAGTTACAAATAAATCGCTATGCTCAGTTCAGGCCTCCTCCGCCCCTACAGCCTTCCTGTCCATCTCCAAAATTAGTGCATTTTTAACTATTTGCTTCTTTTATCACAAATAGTAGTAACATGAAAGTTTCCATTGCCCACAATCTCATAATCCGGTATTCCTAATTTTAAACATTCAAAAACAATTGAACCTTTTAAGGGGTACTCCGGTGCTTACATATCTTATCCCCTATGCAAAGGATAGGGGATAAGATGCCTTATCGCGGGAGTCCCGCAGCTGGGGACACCCGGGATCATGCACGCGGCACCCAGTTTGTAATCAGTCCCCGGAGCGTGTTCGCTCCGGGTCTGATTACGGTCGACCGCAGGGCCGGCGGCGTGTTAAATCACGCCCCCGTGTGACGTCACGCTCCACCTCTCAATGCAAGCCTACGGGAGGGGGCGTGATAGCTATCATGCCCCCTCCCATAGGTTTGCATTGAGGGGCGGAGCGTGACGTCACACGGGGGCGGGGGCGTGACGTCACATGCCGCTGGCCCTGCGAGCACGCTCCGGGGACTGATTAAAAAGGGGGTGCTGCGTGCATGATCCCGGGCGTCCCCAGCTGCGGGACTCACGCGATCAGGCATCTTATCCCCTATCCTTAGGATAGGGGATAAGATGTGTAAGCATCGGAGTACCCCTTTAAGAATATATATCACCTATGTTATAACATTCTGGAACAAGACAATCAAAAACAGTAGTCATGCTTTTACTTAGTCACTCCCTTGTAAAAGAACATTTACATAACACATGTAAAGAAATTTAAAAATTTAAAAAGTTAACAAAAAAAGAAAACTCCACAAAAGATTGTTAATTTACAAGAAATATGACATGGTGGCATTGGAAACTTTACTAGATTACACATTTTGAGCACAAATACATATAAATTGCTATGCTCAGTTCAGTCCTTCTCCCCTACAGAATTCCTGTCCATCTGCAAAATTGGTGTATTTTTAACTATTTGCTTCTTTTATCACAAATAGTAGTAACATGAAAGTTTCCATTGCCCACAATCTCATAATCTGGTATTCCTAAATTTAAACATTCAAAAACAATTGAAGCTTTAAGGCCCCTTTCACACTACATAATTACTCAGAAAATCGGCATTAAAACGGTAGTTACCTAGTCCTATACGGCCATTGGAAAATCCCATTATAGTCTATGAGATTTTTCTAATAGCCGTTTTAACCCGTTATTTTATGATGGAAGATAGTAATGGGAGAAATAGTTCATGAACTATTTCTCCCGTTACTATCTTCCGTCACAAATAATGGCCGTTATTAATAACGGGCTATAACGTGTTAAAACGGCTATTAGAAAAATCCCACAGACTATAATGGGATTTTCTAACGTCCGTATAGGATTTTGTAACTGCCCTTTTGCTGACGATTTTCTGACAGAAGAATATATATCACCTGTTATAAAATTCTGATATAAGATAATCAAAACAGTTGTCATGCTTTTAGTCACTCCCTTGCGAAAGAACATTGAAATAACACATATAAAGACAAATGAAAAGTTAACAAAAAAGGAAATTCCACAATAGATTGTTAATATACAAGGAATATGACATGGCGGCCTTGGAAACTTTACTAGATTGCATCTTTTGAGCACAGTTACAAATAAATCGCTATGCTCAGTTCAGGCCTCCTCCGCCCCTACAGCCTTCCTGTCCATCTCCAAAATTGGTGCATTTTTAACTCTTTGCTTCTTTTATCACAAATAGTAGTAACATGAAAGTTTCCATTGCCCACAATCTCATAATCCGGTATTCCTAATTTTAAACATTCAAAAACAATTGAAGCTTTAAAGGGGTACTCCGGTGCTTACATATCTTATCCCCTATGCAAAGGATAGGGGATAAGATGCCTGATCGCGGGAGTCCCGCAGCTGGGGACGCCCGGGATCATGCACGCGGCACCCAGTTTGTAATCAGTCCCCGGAGCGTGTTCGCTCCGGGTCTGATTACGGTCGACCGCAGGGCCGGCGGCGTGTGAAATCACGCCCCCGTGTGACGTCACGCTCAGCCTCTCAATGCAAGCCTACGGGAGGGGGCATGATAGCTATCATGCCCCCTCCCGTAGGTTTGCATTGAGGGGCGGAGCGTGACGTCACACGGGGGCGGGGGCGTGACGTCACATGCCGCTGGCCCTGCGAGCAAGCTCCGGGGACTGATTAAAAAGGGGGTGCCGCGTGCATGATCCCGGGCGTCCCCAGCTGCGGGACTCACGCGATCAGGCATCTTATCCCCTATCCTTTGGATAGGGGATAAGATGTGTAAGCACCGGACTACCCCTTTAAGAATATATATCACCTATGTTATAACATTCTGGAACAAGACAATCAAAAACAGTAGTCATGCTTTTACTTAGTCACTCCCTTGTAAAAGAACATTTACATAACACATGTAAAGAAATTTAAAAATTTAAAAAGTTAACAAAAAAAAAAAACTCCACAAAAGATTGTTAATTTACAAGAAATATGACATGGCGGCATTGGAAACTTTACTAGATTACACATTTTGAGCACAAATACATATAAATTGCTATGCTCAGTTCAGTCCTCCTCCCCTACAGAATTCCTGTCCATCTGCAAAATTGGTGTATTTTTAACTATTTGCTTCTTTTATCACAAATAGTAGTAACATGAAAGTTTCCATTGCCCACAATCTCATAATCTGGTATTCCTAAATTTAAACATTCAAAAACAATTGAAGCTTTAAGGCCCCTTTCACACTACATAATTACTCAGAAAATCAGCATTAAAACGATAGTTACCTAGTCCTATACGGCCATTGGAAAATCCCATTATAGTCTATGAGATTTTTCTAATAGCCGTTTTAACCCGTTATTTTATGATGGAAGATAGTAATGGGAGAAATAGTTCATGAACTATTTCTCCCGTTACTATCTTCCGTCACAAATAATGGCCGTTATTAATAACGGGCTATAACGTGTTAAAACGGCTATTAGAAAAATCCCACAGACTATAATGGGATTTTCTAACGTCCGTATAGGATTTTGTAACTGCCCTTTTGCTGACGATTTTCTGACAGAAGAATATATATCACCTGTTATAAAATTCTGGTATAAGATAATCAAAACAGTTGTCATGCTTTTACTCACTCCCTTGCGAAAGAACATTGAAATAACACATATAAAGACAAATGAAAAGTTAACAAAAAAGGAAATTCCACAATAGATTGTTAATATACAAGGAATATGACATGGCGGCCTTGGAAACTTTACTAGATTGCATCTTTTGAGCACAGTTACAAATAAATCGCTATGCTCAGTTCAGGCCTCCTCCGCCCCTACAGCCTTCCAGTCCATCTCCAAAATTGGTGCATTTTTAACTATTTGCTTCTTTTATCACAAATAGTAGTAACATGAAAGTTTCCATTGCCCACAATCTCACAATCCGGTATTCCTAATTTTAAACAATCAAAAACAATTGAAGCTTAAAAGGGGTACTCCGGTGCTTACATATCTTATCCCCTATGCAAAGGATAGGGAATAAGATGCCTGATCGCGGGAGTCCCGCAGCTGGGGACGCCCGGGATCATGCACGCGGCACCCAGTTTGTAATCAGTCCCCGGAGCGTGTTCGCTCCGGGTCTGATTACGGTCGACCGCAGGGCCGGCGGCGTGTGAAATCACGCCCCCGTGTGACGTCACGCTCAGCCTCTCAATGCAAGCCTACGGGAGGGGGCATGATAGCTATCATGCCCCCTCCCGTAGGTTTGCATTGAGGGGCAGAGCGTGACGTCACACGGGGGCGGGGGCGTGACGTCACATGCCGCTGGCCCTGCGAGCACGCTCCGGGGACTGATTAAAAAGGGGGTGCCGCGTGCATGATCCCGGGCGTCCCCAGCTGCGGGACTCACGCGATCAGGCATCTTATCCCCTATCCTTTGGATAGGGGATAAGATGTGTAAGCACCGGAGTACCCCTTTAAGAATATATATCACCTATGTTATAACATTCTGGAACAAGACAATCAAAAACAGTAGTCATGCTTTTACTTAGTCACTCCCTTGTAAAAGAACATTTACATAACACATGTAAAGAAATTTAAAAATTTTAAAAGTTAACAAAAAAAGAAAACTCCACAAAAGATTGTTAATTTACAAGAAATATGACATGGCGGCATTGGAAACTTTACTAGATTACACATTTTGAGCACAAATACATATAAATTGCTATGCTCAGTTCAGTCCTCCTCCCCTACAGAATTCCTGTCCATCTGCAAAATTGGTGTATTTTTAACTATTTGCTTCTTTTATCACAAATAGTAGTAACATGAAAGTTTCCATTGCCCACAATCTCATAATCTGGTATTCCTAAATTTAAACATTCAAAAACAATTGAAGCTTTAAGGCCCCTTTCACACTACATAATTACTCAGAAAATCAGCATTAAAACGATAGTTACCTAGTCCTATACGGCCATTGGAAAATCCCATTATAGTCTATGAGATTTTTCTAATAGCCGTTTTAACCCGTTATTTTATGATGGAAGATAGTAATGGGAGAAATAGTTCATGAACTATTTCTCCCGTTACTATCTTCCGTCACAAATAATGGCCGTTATTAATAACGGGCTATAACGTGTTAAAACGGCTATTAGAAAAATACCACAGACTATAATGGGATTTTCTAACGTCCGTATAGGATTTTGTAACTGCCCTTTTGCTGACGATTTTCTGACAGAAGAATATATATCACCTGTTATTAAATTCTGGTATAAGATAATCAAAACAGTTGTCATGCTTTTACTCACTCCCTTGCGAAAGAACATTGAAATAACACATATAAAGACAAATGAAAAGTTAACAAAAAAGGAAATTCCACAATAGATTGTTAATATACAAGGAATATGACATGGCGGCCTTGGAAACTTTACTAGATTGCATCTTTTGAGCACAGTTACAAATAAATCGCTATGCTCAGTTCAGGCCTCCTCCGCCCCTACAGCCTTCCAGTCCATCTCCAAAATTGGTGCATTTTTAACTATTTGCTTCTTTTATCACAAATAGTAGTAACATGAAAGTTTCCATTGCCCACAATCTCACAATCCGGTATTCCTAATTTTAAACATTCAAAAACAATTGAAGCTTAAAAGGGGTACTCCGGTGCTTACATATCTTATCCCCTATGCAAAGGATAGGGAATAAGATGCCTGATCGCGGGAGTCCCGCAGCTGGGGACGCCCGGGATCATGCACGCGGCACCCAGTTTGTAATCAGTCCCCGGAGCGTGTTCGCTCCGGGTCTGATTACGGTCGACCGCAGGGCCGGCGGCGTGTGAAATCACGCCCCCGTGTGACGTCACGCTCAGCCTCTCAATGCAAGCCTACGGGAGGGGGCATGATAGCTATCATGCCCCCTCCCGTAGGTTTGCATTGAGGGGCAGAGCGTGACGTCACACGGGGGCGTGACGTCACATGCCGCTGGCCCTGCGAGCACGCTCCGGGGACTGATTAAAAAGGGGGTGCCGCGTGCATGATCCCGGGCGTCCCCAGCTGCGGGACTCACGCGATCAGGCATCTTATCCCCTATCCTTTGGATAGGGGATAAGATGTGTAAGCACCGGAGTACCCCTTTAAGAATATATATCACCTATGTTATAACATTCTGGAACAAGACAATCAAAAACAGTAGTCATGCTTTTACTTAGTCACTCCCTTGTAAAAGAACATTTACATAACACATGTAAAGAAATTTAAAAATTTTAAAAGTTAACAAAAAAAGAAAACTCCACAAAAGATTGTTAATTTACAAGAAATATGACATGGCGGCATTGGAAACTTTACTAGATTACACATTTTGAGCACAAATACATATAAATTGCTATGCTCAGTTCAGTCCTCCTCCCCTACAGAATTCCTGTCCATCTTCAAAATTGGTGTATTTTTAACTATTTGCTTCTTTTATCACAAATAGTAGTAACATGAAAGTTTCCATTGCCCACAATCTCATAATCTGGTATTCCTAAATTTAAACATTCAAAAACAATTGAAGCTTTAAGGCCCCTTTCACACTACACAATTACTCAGAAAATCGGCATTAAAACGGTAGTTACCTAGTCCTATACGGCCATTGGAAAATCCCATTATAGTCTATGAGATTTTTCTAATAGCCGTTTTAACCCGTTATTTTATGATGGAAGATAGTAATGGGAGAAATAGTTCATGAACTATTTCTCCCGTTACTATCTTCCGTCACAAATAATGGCCGTTATTAATAACGGGCTATAACGTGTTAAAACGGCTATTAGAAAAATCCCACAGACTATAATGGGATTTTCTAACGTCCGTATAGGATTTTGTAACTGCCCTTTTGCTGACGATTTTCTGACGGAAGAATATATATCACCTGTTATAAAATTCTGGTATAAGATAATCAAAACAGTTGTCATGCTTTTAGTCACTCCCTTGTGAAAGAACATTGAAATAACACATATAAAGACAAATGAAAAGTTAACAAAATAGGAAATTCCGCAATAGATTGTTAATATACAAGGAATATGACATGGCGGCCTTGGAAACTTTACTAGATTGCATCTTTTGAGCACAGTTACAAATAAATCGCTATGCTCAGTTCAGGCCTCCTCCGCCCCTACAGCCTTCCTGTCCATCTCCAAAATTGGTGCATTTTTAACTATTTGCTTCTTTTATCACAAATAGTAGTAACATGAAAGTTTCCATTGCCCACAATCTCATAATCCGGTATTCCTAATTTTAAACATTCAAAAACAATTGAAGCTTTAAAGGGGTACTCCGGTGCTTACATATCTTATCCCCTATGCAAAGGATAGGGGATAAGATGCCTTATCGCGGGAGTCCCGCAGCTGGGGACACCCGGGATCATGCACGCGGAACCCAGTTTGTAATCAGTCCCCGGAGCGTGTTCGCTCCGGGTCTGATTACGGTCGACCGCAGGGCCGGCGGCGTGTGAAATCACGCCCCCGTGTGACGTCATGCTCCACCTCTCAATGCAAGCCTACGGGAGGGGGCGTGATAGCTATCATGCCCCCTCCCGTAGGTTTGCATTGAGGGGCGGAGCGTGACGTCATACAGGGGCGGGGGCGTGATGTCACATGCCGCTGGCCCTGCGAGCACGCTCCGGGGACTGATTAAAAAGGGGGTGCCGCGTGCATGATCTCGGGCGTCCCCAGCTGCGGGACTCACGCGATCAGGCATCTTATCCCCTATCCTTTGGATAGGGGATAAGATGTGTAAGCACCGGAGTACCCCTTTAAGAATATATATCACCTATGTTATAACATTCTGGAACAAGACAATCAAAAACAGTAGTCATGCTTTTACTTAGTCACTCCCTTGTAAAAGAACATTTACATAACACATGTAAAGAAATTTAAAAATTTAAAAAGTTAACAAAAAAAGAAAACTCCACAAAAGATTGTTAATTTACAAGAAATATGACATGGCGGCATTGGAAACTTTACTAGATTACACATTTTGAGCACAAATACATATAAATTGCTATGCTCAGTTCAGTCCTCCTCCCCTACAGAATTCCTGTCCATCTCCAAAATTGGTGTATTTTTAACTATTTGCTTCTTTTATCACAAATAGTAGTAACATGAAAGTTTCCATTGCCCACAATCTCATAATCTGGTATTCCTAAATTTAAACATTCAAAAACAATTGAAGCTTTAAGGCCCCTTTCACACTACACAATTACTCAGAAAATCGGCATTAAAACGGTAGTTACCTAGTCCTATACGGCCATTGGAAAATCCCATTATAGTCTATGAGATTTTTCTAATAGCCGTTTTAACCCGTTATTTTATGATGGAAGATAGTAATGGGAGAAATAGTTCATGAACTATTTCTCCCGTTACTATCTTCCGTCACAAATAATGGCCGTTATTAATAACGGGCTATAACGTGTTAAAACGGCTATTAGAAAAATCCCACAGACTATAATGGGATTTTCTAACGTCCGTATAGGATTTTGTAACTGCCCTTTTGCTCACGATTTTCTGACGGAAGAATATATATCACCTGTTATAAAATTCTGGTATAAGATAATCAAAACAGTTGTCATGCTTTTAGTCACTCCCTTGCGAAAGAACATTGAAATAACACATATAAAGACAAATGAAAAGTTAACAAAATAGGAAATTCCGCAATAGATTGTTAATATACAAGGAATATGACATGGCGGCCTTGGAAACTTTACTAGATTGCATCTTTTGAGCACAGTTACAAATAAATCGCTATGCTCAGTTCAGGCCTCCTCCGCCCCTACAGCCTTCCTGTCCATCTCCAAAATTGGTGCATTTTTAACTATTTGCTTCTTTTATCACAAATAGTAGTAACATGAAAGTTTCCATTGCCCACAATCTCATAATCCGGTATTCCTAATTTTAAACATTCAAAAACAATTGAAGCTTAAAAGGGGTACTCCGGTGCTTACATATCTTATC
Organism: Hyla sarda; assembly: GCF_029499605.1. Classification (NCBI taxonomy): domain Eukaryota; kingdom Metazoa; phylum Chordata; class Amphibia; order Anura; family Hylidae; genus Hyla; species Hyla sarda. The sequence continues at coordinate 415,177,959 of NC_079190.1, forward strand.
CCCTATGCAAAGGATAGGGGATAAGATGCCTGATCGCGGGAGTCCCGCAGCTGGGGACACCCGGGATCATGCACGCGGCACCCAGTTTGTAATCAGTCCCCGGAGCGTGTTCGCTCCGGGTCTGATTACGGTCGACCGCAGGGCCGGCGGCGTGTGAAATCACGCCCCCGTGTGACGTCACGCTCAGCCTCTCAATGCAAGCCTACGGGAGGGGGCATGATAGCTATCATGCCCCCTCCCGTAGGTTTGCATTGAGGGGCGGAGCGTGACGTCACACGGGGGCGGGGGCGTGACGTCACATGCCGCTGGCCCTGCGAGCACGCTCCGGGGACTGATTAAAAAGGGGGTGCCGCGTGCATGATCCCGGGCGTCCCCAGCTGCGGGACTCACGCGATCAGGCATCTTATCCCCTATCCTTTGGATAGGGGATAAGATGTGTAAGCACCGGAGTACCCCTTTAAGAATATATATCACCTATGTTATAACATTCTGGAACAAGACAATCAAAAACAGTAGTCATGCTTTTACTCAGTCAATCCCTTGTAAAAGAACATTTACATAACACATGTAAAGAAATTTAAAAATTTAAAAAGTTAACAAAAAAATAAAACTCCACAAAAGATTGTTAATTTACAAGAAATATGACATGGCGGCATTGGAAACTTTACTAGATTACACATTTTGAGCACAAATACATATAAATTGCTATGCTCAGTTCAGTCCTCCTCCCCTACAGAATTCCTGTCCATCTTCAAAATTGGTGTATTTTTAACTATTTGCTTCTTTTATCACAAATAGTAGTAACATGAAAGTTTCCATTGCCCACAATCTCATAATCTGGTATTCCTAAATTTAAACATTCAAAAACAATTGAAGCTTTAAGGCCCCTTTCACACTACACAATTACTCAGAAAATCGGCATTAAAACGGTAGTTACCTAGTCCTATACGGCCATTGGAAAATCCCATTATAGTCTATGAGATTTTTCTAATAGCCGTTTTAACACGTTATTTTATGATGGAAGATAGTAATGGGAGAAATAGTTCATGAACTATTTCTCCCGTTACTATCTTCCGTCACAAATAATGGCCGTTATTAATAACGGGCTATAACGTGTTAAAACGGCTATTAGAAAAATCCCACAGACTATAATGGGATTTTCTAACGTCCGTATAGGATTTTGTAACTGCCCTTTTGCTGACGATTTTCTGACGGAAGAATATATATCACCTGTTATAAAATTCTGGTATAAGATAATCAAAACAGTTGTCATGCTTTTAGTCACTCCCTTGCGAAAGAACATTGAAATAACACATATAAAGACAAATGAAAAGTTAACAAAATAGGAAATTCCGCAATAGATTGTTAATATACAAGGAATATGACATGGCGGCCTTGGAAACTTTACTAGATTGCATCTTTTGAGCACAGTTACAAATAAATCGCTATGCTCAGTTCAGGCCTCCTCCGCCCCTACAGCCTTCCTGTCCATCTCCAAAATTGGTGCATTTTTAACTATTTGCTTCTTTTATCACAAATAGTAGTAACATGAAAGTTTCCATTGCCCACAATCTCATAATCCGGTATTCCTAATTTTAAACATTCAAAAACAATTGAAGCTTTAAAGGGGTACTCCGGTGCTTACATATCTTATCCCCTATGCAAAGGATAGGGGATAAGATGCCTTATCGCGGGAGTCCCGCAGCTGGGGACACCCGGGATCATGCACGCGGAACCCAGTTTGTAATCAGTCCCCGGAGCGTGTTCGCTCCGGGTCTGATTACGGTCGACCGCAGGGCCGGCGGCGTGTGAAATCACGCCCCCGTGTGACGTCATGCTCCACCTCTCAATGCAAGCCTACGGGAGGGGGCGTGATAGCTATCATGCCCCCTCCCGTAGGTTTGCATTGAGGGGCGGAGCGTGACGTCATACAGGGGCGGGGGCGTGATGTCACATGCCGCTGGCCCTGCGAGCACGCTCCGGGGACTGATTAAAAAGGGGGTGCCGCGTGCATGATCTCGGGCGTCCCCAGCTGCGGGACTCACGCGATCAGGCATCTTATCCCCTATCCTTTGGATAGGGGATAAGATGTGTAAGCACCGGAGTACCCCTTTAAGAATATATATCACCTATGTTATAACATTCTGGAACAAGACAATCAAAAACAGTAGTCATGCTTTTACTTAGTCACTCCCTTGTAAAAGAACATTTACATAACACATGTAAAGAAATTTAAAAATTTAAAAAGTTAACAAAAAAAGAAAACTCCACAAAAGATTGTTAATTTACAAGAAATATGACATGGCGGCATTGGAAACTTTACTAGATTACACATTTTGAGCACAAATACATATAAATTGCTATGCTCAGTTCAGTCCTCCTCCCCTACAGAATTCCTGTTCATCTCCAAAATTGGTGTATTTTTAACTATTTGCTTCTTTTATCACAAATAGTAGTAACATGAAAGTTTCCATTGCCCACAATCTCATAATCTGGTATTCCTAAATGTAAACATTCAAAAACAATTGAAGCTTTAAGGCCCCTTTCACACTACACAATTACTCAGAAAATCGGCATTAAAACCGTAGTTACCTAGTCCTATACGGCCGTTGGAAAATCCCATTATAGTCTATGAGATTTTTCTAATAGCCGTTTTAACCCGTTATTTTATGATGGAAGATAGTAATGGGAGAAATAGTTCATGAACTATTTCTCCCGTTACTATCTTCCGTCACAAATAATGGCCGATATTAATAACGGGCTATAACGTGTTAAAACGGCTATTAGAAAAATACCACAGACTATAATGGGATTTTCTAACGTCCGTATAGGATTTTGTAACTGCCCTTTTGCTGACGATTTTCTGACAGAAGAATATATATCACCTGTTATAAAATTCTGGTATAAGATAATCAAAACAGTTGTCATGCTTTTACTCACTCCCTTGCGAAAGAACATTGAAATAACACATATAAAGACAAATGAAAAGTTAACAAAAAAGGAAATTCCACAATAGATTGTTAATATACAAGGAATATGACATGGCGGCCTTGGAAACTTTACTAGATTACACATTTTGAGCACAAATACATATAAATTGCTATGCTCAGTTCAGTCCTCCTCCCCTACAGAATTCCTGTCCATCTCCAAAATTGGTGTATTTTTAACTATTTGCTTCTTTTATCACAAATAGTAGTAACATGAAAGTTTCCATTGCCCACAATCTCATAATCTGGTATTCCTAAATTTAAACATTCAAAAACAATTGAAGCTTTAAGGCCCCTTTCACACTACACAATTACTCAGAAAATCGGCATTAAAACCGTAGTTACCTAGTCCTATACGGCCGTTGGAAAATCCCATTATAGTCTATGAGATTTTTCTAATAGCCGTTTTAACCCGTTATTTTATGATGGAAGATAGTAATGGGAGAAATAGTTCATGAACTATTTCTCCCGTTACTATCTTCCGTCACAAATAATGGCCGATATTAATAATGGGCTATAACGTGTTAAAACGGCTATTAGAAAAATACCACAGACTATAATGGGATTTTCTAACGTCCGTATAGGATTTTGTAACTGCCCTTTTGCTGACGATTTTCTGACAGAAGAATATATATCACCTGTTATAAAATTCTGGTATAAGATAATCAAAATAGTTGTCATGCTTTTACTCACTCCCTTGCGAAAGAACATTGAAATAACACATATAAAGACAAATGAAAAGTTAACAAAAAAGGAAATTCCACAATAGATTGTTAATATACAAGGAATATGACATGGCGGCCTTGGAAACTTTACTAGATTGCATCTTTTGAGCACAGTTACAAATAAATCGCTATGCTCAGTTCAGGCCTCCTCCGCCCCTACAGCCTTCCTGTCCATCTCCAAAATTAGTGCATTTTTAACTATTTGCTTCTTTTATCACAAATAGTAGTAACATGAAAGTTTCCATTGCCCACAATCTCATAATCCGGTATTCCTAATTTTAAACATTCAAAAACAATTGAACCTTTTAAGGGGTACTCCGGTGCTTACATATCTTATCCCCTATGCAAAGGATAGGGGATAAGATGCCTTATCGCGGGAGTCCCGCAGCTGGGGACACCCGGGATCATGCACGCGGCACCCAGTTTGTAATCAGTCCCCGGAGCGTGTTCGCTCCGGGTCTGATTACGGTCGACCGCAGGGCCGGCGGCGTGTTAAATCACGCCCCCGTGTGACGTCACGCTCCACCTCTCAATGCAAGCCTACGGGAGGGGGCGTGATAGCTATCATGCCCCCTCCCATAGGTTTGCATTGAGGGGCGGAGCGTGACGTCACACGGGGGCGGGGGCGTGACGTCACATGCCGCTGGCCCTGCGAGCACGCTCCGGGGACTGATTAAAAAGGGGGTGCTGCGTGCATGATCCCGGGCGTCCCCAGCTGCGGGACTCACGCGATCAGGCATCTTATCCCCTATCCTTAGGATAGGGGATAAGATGTGTAAGCATCGGAGTACCCCTTTAAGAATATATATCACCTATGTTATAACATTCTGGAACAAGACAATCAAAAACAGTAGTCATGCTTTTACTTAGTCACTCCCTTGTAAAAGAACATTTACATAACACATGTAAAGAAATTTAAAAATTTAAAAAGTTAACAAAAAAAGAAAACTCCACAAAAGATTGTTAATTTACAAGAAATATGACATGGTGGCATTGGAAACTTTACTAGATTACACATTTTGAGCACAAATACATATAAATTGCTATGCTCAGTTCAGTCCTTCTCCCCTACAGAATTCCTGTCCATCTGCAAAATTGGTGTATTTTTAACTATTTGCTTCTTTTATCACAAATAGTAGTAACATGAAAGTTTCCATTGCCCACAATCTCATAATCTGGTATTCCTAAATTTAAACATTCAAAAACAATTGAAGCTTTAAGGCCCCTTTCACACTACATAATTACTCAGAAAATCGGCATTAAAACGGTAGTTACCTAGTCCTATACGGCCATTGGAAAATCCCATTATAGTCTATGAGATTTTTCTAATAGCCGTTTTAACCCGTTATTTTATGATGGAAGATAGTAATGGGAGAAATAGTTCATGAACTATTTCTCCCGTTACTATCTTCCGTCACAAATAATGGCCGTTATTAATAACGGGCTATAACGTGTTAAAACGGCTATTAGAAAAATCCCACAGACTATAATGGGATTTTCTAACGTCCGTATAGGATTTTGTAACTGCCCTTTTGCTGACGATTTTCTGACAGAAGAATATATATCACCTGTTATAAAATTCTGATATAAGATAATCAAAACAGTTGTCATGCTTTTAGTCACTCCCTTGCGAAAGAACATTGAAATAACACATATAAAGACAAATGAAAAGTTAACAAAAAAGGAAATTCCACAATAGATTGTTAATATACAAGGAATATGACATGGCGGCCTTGGAAACTTTACTAGATTGCATCTTTTGAGCACAGTTACAAATAAATCGCTATGCTCAGTTCAGGCCTCCTCCGCCCCTACAGCCTTCCTGTCCATCTCCAAAATTGGTGCATTTTTAACTCTTTGCTTCTTTTATCACAAATAGTAGTAACATGAAAGTTTCCATTGCCCACAATCTCATAATCCGGTATTCCTAATTTTAAACATTCAAAAACAATTGAAGCTTTAAAGGGGTACTCCGGTGCTTACATATCTTATCCCCTATGCAAAGGATAGGGGATAAGATGCCTGATCGCGGGAGTCCCGCAGCTGGGGACGCCCGGGATCATGCACGCGGCACCCAGTTTGTAATCAGTCCCCGGAGCGTGTTCGCTCCGGGTCTGATTACGGTCGACCGCAGGGCCGGCGGCGTGTGAAATCACGCCCCCGTGTGACGTCACGCTCAGCCTCTCAATGCAAGCCTACGGGAGGGGGCATGATAGCTATCATGCCCCCTCCCGTAGGTTTGCATTGAGGGGCGGAGCGTGACGTCACACGGGGGCGGGGGCGTGACGTCACATGCCGCTGGCCCTGCGAGCAAGCTCCGGGGACTGATTAAAAAGGGGGTGCCGCGTGCATGATCCCGGGCGTCCCCAGCTGCGGGACTCACGCGATCAGGCATCTTATCCCCTATCCTTTGGATAGGGGATAAGATGTGTAAGCACCGGACTACCCCTTTAAGAATATATATCACCTATGTTATAACATTCTGGAACAAGACAATCAAAAACAGTAGTCATGCTTTTACTTAGTCACTCCCTTGTAAAAGAACATTTACATAACACATGTAAAGAAATTTAAAAATTTAAAAAGTTAACAAAAAAAAAAAACTCCACAAAAGATTGTTAATTTACAAGAAATATGACATGGCGGCATTGGAAACTTTACTAGATTACACATTTTGAGCACAAATACATATAAATTGCTATGCTCAGTTCAGTCCTCCTCCCCTACAGAATTCCTGTCCATCTGCAAAATTGGTGTATTTTTAACTATTTGCTTCTTTTATCACAAATAGTAGTAACATGAAAGTTTCCATTGCCCACAATCTCATAATCTGGTATTCCTAAATTTAAACATTCAAAAACAATTGAAGCTTTAAGGCCCCTTTCACACTACATAATTACTCAGAAAATCAGCATTAAAACGATAGTTACCTAGTCCTATACGGCCATTGGAAAATCCCATTATAGTCTATGAGATTTTTCTAATAGCCGTTTTAACCCGTTATTTTATGATGGAAGATAGTAATGGGAGAAATAGTTCATGAACTATTTCTCCCGTTACTATCTTCCGTCACAAATAATGGCCGTTATTAATAACGGGCTATAACGTGTTAAAACGGCTATTAGAAAAATCCCACAGACTATAATGGGATTTTCTAACGTCCGTATAGGATTTTGTAACTGCCCTTTTGCTGACGATTTTCTGACAGAAGAATATATATCACCTGTTATAAAATTCTGGTATAAGATAATCAAAACAGTTGTCATGCTTTTACTCACTCCCTTGCGAAAGAACATTGAAATAACACATATAAAGACAAATGAAAAGTTAACAAAAAAGGAAATTCCACAATAGATTGTTAATATACAAGGAATATGACATGGCGGCCTTGGAAACTTTACTAGATTGCATCTTTTGAGCACAGTTACAAATAAATCGCTATGCTCAGTTCAGGCCTCCTCCGCCCCTACAGCCTTCCAGTCCATCTCCAAAATTGGTGCATTTTTAACTATTTGCTTCTTTTATCACAAATAGTAGTAACATGAAAGTTTCCATTGCCCACAATCTCACAATCCGGTATTCCTAATTTTAAACATTCAAAAACAATTGAAGCTTAAAAGGGGTACTCCGGTGCTTACATATCTTATCCCCTATGCAAAGGATAGGGAATAAGATGCCTGATCGCGGGAGTCCCGCAGCTGGGGACGCCCGGGATCATGCACGCGGCACCCAGTTTGTAATCAGTCCCCGGAGCGTGTTCGCTCCGGGTCTGATTACGGTCGACCGCAGGGCCGGCGGCGTGTGAAATCACGCCCCCGTGTGACGTCACGCTCAGCCTCTCAATGCAAGCCTACGGGAGGGGGCATGATAGCTATCATGCCCCCTCCCGTAGGTTTGCATTGAGGAGCAGAGCGTGACGTCACACGGGGGCGGGGGCGTGACGTCACATGCCGCTGGCCCTGCGAGCACGCTCCAGGGACTGATTAAAAAGGGGGTGCCGCGTGCATGATCCCGGGCGTCCCCAGCTGCGGGACTCACGCGATCAGGCATCTTATCCCCTATCCTTTGGATAGGGGATAAGATGTGTAAGCACCGGAGTACCCCTTTAAGAATATATATCACCTATGTTATAACATTCTGGAACAAGACAATCAAAAACAGTAGTCATGCTTTTACTTAGTCACTCCCTTGTAAAAGAACATTTACATAACACATGTAAAGAAATTTAAAAATTTTAAAAGTTAACAAAAAAAGAAAACTCCACAAAAGATTGTTAATTTACAAGAAATATGACATGGCGGCATTGGAAACTTTACTAGATTACACATTTTGAGCACAAATACATATAAATTGCTATGCTCAGTTCAGTCCTCCTCCCCTACAGAATTCCTGTCCATCTTCAAAATTGGTGTATTTTTAACTATTTGCTTCTTTTATCACAAATAGTAGTAACATGAAAGTTTCCATTGCCCACAATCTCATAATCTGGTATTCCTAAATTTAAACATTCAAAAACAATTGAAGCTTTAAGGCCCCTTTCACACTACACAATTACTCAGAAAATCGGCATTAAAACGGTAGTTACCTAGTCCTATACGGCCATTGGAAAATCCCATTATAGTCTATGAGATTTTTCTAATAGCCGTTTTAACCCGTTATTTTATGATGGAAGATAGTAATGGGAGAAATAGTTCATGAACTATTTCTCCCGTTACTATCTTCCGTCACAAATAATGGCCGTTATTAATAACGGGCTATAACGTGTTAAAACGGCTATTAGAAAAATCCCACAGACTATAATGGGATTTTCTAACGTCCGTATAGGATTTTGTAACTGCCCTTTTGCTGACGATTTTCTGACGGAAGAATATATATCACCTGTTATAAAATTCTGGTATAAGATAATCAAAACAGTTGTCATGCTTTTAGTCACTCCCTTGTGAAAGAACATTGAAATAACACATATAAAGACAAATGAAAAGTTAACAAAATAGGAAATTCCGCAATAGATTGTTAATATACAAGGAATATGACATGGCGGCTTTGGAAACTTTACTAGATTGCATCTTTTGAGCACAGTTACAAATAAATCGCTATGCTCAGTTCAGGCCTCCTCCGCCCCTACAGCCTTCCTGTCCATCTCCAAAATTGGTGCATTTTTAACTATTTGCTTCTTTTATCACAAATAGTAGTAACATGAAAGTTTCCATTGCCCACAATCTCATAATCCGGTATTCCTAATTTTAAACATTCAAAAACAATTGAAGCTTTAAAGGGGTACTCCGGTGCTTACATATCTTATCCCCTATGCAAAGGATAGGGGATAAGATGCCTTATCGCGGGAGTCCCGCAGCTGGGGACACCCGGGATCATGCACGCGGAACCCAGTTTGTAATCAGTCCCCGGAGCGTGTTCGCTCCGGGTCTGATTACGGTCGACCGCAGGGCCGGCGGCGTGTGAAATCACGCCCCCGTGTGACGTCATGCTCCACCTCTCAATGCAAGCCTACGGGAGGGGGCGTGATAGCTATCATGCCCCCTCCCGTAGGTTTGCATTGAGGGGCGGAGCGTGACGTCATACAGGGGCGGGGGCGTGATGTCACATGCCGCTGGCCCTGCGAGCACGCTCCGGGGACTGATTAAAAAGGGGGTGCCGCGTGCATGATCTCGGGCGTCCCCAGCTGCGGGACTCACGCGATCAGGCATCTTATCCCCTATCCTTTGGATAGGGGATAAGATGTGTAAGCACCGGAGTACCCCTTTAAGAATATATATCACCTATGTTATAACATTCTGGAACAAGACAATCAAAAACAGTAGTCATGCTTTTACTTAGTCACTCCCTTGTAAAAGAACATTTACATAACACATGTAAAGAAATTTAAAAATTTAAAAAGTTAACAAAAAAAGAAAACTCCACAAAAGATTGTTAATTTACAAGAAATATGACATGGCGGCATTGGAAACTTTACTAGATTACACATTTTGAGCACAAATACATATAAATTGCTATGCTCAGTTCAGTCCTCCTCCCCTACAGAATTCCTGTTCATCTCCAAAATTGGTGTATTTTTAACTATTTGCTTCTTTTATCACAAATAGTAGTAACATGAAAGTTTCCATTGCCCACAATCTCATAATCTGGTATTCCTAAATGTAAACATTCAAAAACAATTGAAGCTTTAAGGCCCCTTTCACACTACACAATTACTCAGAAAATCGGCATTAAAACGGTAGTTACCTAGTCCTATACGGCCATTGGAAAATCCCATTATAGTCTATGAGATTTTTCTAATAGCCGTTTTAACCCGTTATTTTATGATGGAAGATAGTAATGGGAGAAATAGTTCATGAACTATTTCTCCCGTTACTATCTTCCGTCACAAATAATGGCCGTTATTAATAACGGGCTATAACGTGTTAAAACGGCTATTAGAAAAATCCCACAGACTATAATGGGATTTTCTAACGTCCGTATAGGATTTTGTAACTGCCCTTTTGCTGACGATTTTCTGACGGAAGAATATATATCACCTGTTATAAAATTCTGGTATAAGATAATCAAAACAGTTGTCATGCTTTTAGTCACTCCCTTGTGAAAGAACATTGAAATAACACATATAAAGACAAATGAAAAGTTAACAAAATAGGAAATTCCGCAATAGATTGTTAATATACAAGGAATATGACATGGCGGCTTTGGAAACTTTACTAGATTGCATCTTTTGAGCACAGTTACAAATAAATCGCTATGCTCAGTTCAGGCCTCCTCCGCCCCTACAGCCTTCCTGTCCATCTCCAAAATTGGTGCATTTTTAACTATTTGCTTCTTTTATCACAAATAGTAGTAACATGAAAGTTTCCATTGCCCACAATCTCATAATCCGGTATTCCTAATTTTAAACATTCAAAAACAATTGAAGCTTTAAAGGGGTACTCCGGTGCTTACATATCTTATCCCCTATGCAAAGGATAGGGGATAAGATGCCTTATCGCGGGAGTCCCGCAGCTGGGGACACCCGGGATCATGCACGCGGAACCCAGTTTGTAATCAGTCCCCGGAGCGTGTTCGCTCCGGGTCTGATTACGGTCGACCGCAGGGCCGGCGGCGTGTGAAATCACGCCCCCGTGTGACGTCATGCTCCACCTCTCAATGCAAGCCTACGGGAGGGGGCGTGATAGCTATCATGCCCCCTCCCGTAGGTTTGCATTGAGGGGCGGAGCGTGACGTCATACAGGGGCGGGGGCGTGATGTCACATGCCGCTGGCCCTGCGAGCACGCTCCGGGGACTGATTAAAAAGGGGGTGCCGCGTGCATGATCTCGGGCGTCCCCAGCTGCGGGACTCACGCGATCAGGCATCTTATCCCCTATCCTTTGGATAGGGGATAAGATGTGTAAGCACCGGAGTACCCCTTTAAGAATATATATCACCTATGTTATAACATTCTGGAACAAGACAATCAAAAACAGTAGTCATGCTTTTACTTAGTCACTCCCTTGTAAAAGAACATTTACATAACACATGTAAAGAAATTTAAAAATTTAAAAAGTTAACAAAAAAAGAAAACTCCACAAAAGATTGTTAATTTACAAGAAATATGACATGGCGGCATTGGAAACTTTACTAGATTACACATTTTGAGCACAAATACATATAAATTGCTATGCTCAGTTCAGTCCTCCTCCCCTACAGAATTCCTGTTCATCTCCAAAATTGGTGTATTTTTAACTATTTGCTTCTTTTATCACAAATAGTAGTAACATGAAAGTTTCCATTGCCCACAATCTCATAATCTGGTATTCCTAAATGTAAACATTCAAAAACAATTGAAGCTTTAAGGCCCCTTTCACACTACACAATTACTCAGAAAATCGGCATTAAAACCGTAGTTACCTAGTCCTATACGGCCGTTGGAAAATCCCATTATAGTCTATGAGATTTTTCTAATAGCCGTTTTAACCCGTTATTTTATGATGGAAGATAGTAATGGGAGAAATAGTTCATGAACTATTTCTCCCGTTACTATCTTCCGTCACAAATAATGGCCGATATTAATAACGGGCTATAACGTGTTAAAACGGCTATTAGAAAAATACCACAGACTATAATGGGATTTTCTAACGTCCGTATAGGATTTTGTAACTGCCCTTTTGCTGACGATTTTCTGACAGAAGAATATATATCACCTGTTATAAAATTCTGGTATAAGATAATCAAAACAGTTGTCATGCTTTTACTCACTCCCTTGCGAAAGAACATTGAAATAACACATATAAAGACAAATGAAAAGTTAACAAAAAAGGAAATTCCACAATAGATTGTTAATATACAAGGAATATGACATGGCGGCCTTGGAAACTTTACTAGATTACACATTTTGAGCACAAATACATATAAATTGCTATGCTCAGTTCAGTCCTCCTCCCCTACAGAATTCCTGTCCATCTCCAAAATTGGTGTATTTTTAACTATTTGCTTCTTTTATCACAAATAGTAGTAACATGAAAGTTTCCATTGCCCACAATCTCATAATCTGGTATTCCTAAATGTAAACATTCAAAAACAATTGAAGCTTTAAGGCCCCTTTCACACTACACAATTACTCAGAAAATCGGCATTAAAACCGTAGTTACCTAGTCCTATACGGCCGTTGGAAAATCCCATTATAGTCTATGAGATTTTTCTAATAGCCGTTTTAACCCGTTATTTTATGATGGAAGATAGTAATGGGAGAAATAGTTCATGAACTATTTCTCCCGTTACTATCTTCCGTCACAAATAATGGCCGATATTAATAACGGGCTATAACGTGTTAAAACGGCTATTAGAAAAATACCACAGACTATAATGGGATTTTCTAACGTCCGTATAGGATTTTGTAACTGCCCTTTTGCTGACGATTTTCTGACAGAAGAATATATATCACCTGTTATAAAATTCTGGTATAAGATAATCAAAACAGTTGTCATGCTTTTACTCACTCCCTTGCGAAAGAACATTGAAATAACACATATAAAGACAAATGAAAAGTTAACAAAAAAGGAAATTCCACAATAGATTGTTAATATACAAGGAATATGACATGGCGGCCTTGGAAACTTTACTAGATTACACATTTTGAGCACAAATACATATAAATTGCTATGCTCAGTTCAGTCCTCCTCCCCTACAGAATTCCTGTCCATCTCCAAAATTGGTGTATTTTTAACTATTTGCTTCTTTTATCACAAATAGTAGTAACATGAAAGTTTCCATTGCCCACAATCTCATAATCTGGTATTCCTAAATTTAAACATTCAAAAACAATTGAAGCTTTAAGGCCCCTTTCACACTACACAATTACTCAGAAAATCGGCATTAAAACGGTAGTTACCTAGTCCTATACGGCCGTTGGAAAATCCCATTATAGTCTATGAGATTTTTCTAATAGCCATTTTAACCCGTTATTTTATGATGGAAGATAGTAATGGGAGAAATAGTTCATGAACTATTTCTCCCGTTACTATCTTCCGTCACAAATAATGGCCGTTATTAATAACGGGCTATAACGTGTTAAAACGGCTATTAGAAAAATCCCACAGACTATAATGGGATTTTCTAACGTCCGTATAGGATTTTGTAACTGCCCTTTTGCTGACGATTTTCTGACGGAAGAATATATATCACCTGTTATAAAATTCTGGTATAAGATAATCAAAACAGTTGTCATGCTTTTAGTCACTCCCTTGCGAAAGAACATTGAAATAACACATATAAAGACAAATGAAAAGTTAACAAAATAGGAAATTCCGCAATAGATTGTTAATATACAAGGAATATGACATGGCGGCCTTGGAAACTTTACTAGATTGCATCTTTTGAGCACAGTTACAAATAAATCGCTATGCTCAGTTCAGGCCTCCTCCGCCCCTACAGCCTTCCTGTCCATCTCCAAAATTGGTGCATTTTTAACTATTTGCTTCTTTTATCACAAATAGTAGTAACATGAAAGTTTCCATTGCCCACAATCTCATAATCCGGTATTCCTAATTTTAAACATTTAAAAACAATTGAAGCTTTAAAGGGGTACTCCGGTGCTTACATATCTTATCCCCTATGCAAAGGATAGGGGATAAGATGCCTTATCGCGGGAGTCCCGCAGCTGGGGACACCCGGGATCATGCACGCGGAACCCAGTTTGTAATCAGTCCCAGGAGCGTGTTCGCTCCGGGTCTGATTACGGTCGACCGCAGGGCCGGCGGCGTGTGAAATCACGCCCCCGTGTGACGTCATGCTCCACCTCTCAATGCAAGCCTACGGGAGGGGGCGTGATAGATATCATGCCCCCTCCCGTAGGTTTGCATTGAGGGGCGGAGCGTGACGTCATACAGGGGCGGGGGCGTGATGTCACATGCCGCTGGCCCTGCGAGCACGCTCCGGGGACTGATTAAAAAGGGGGTGCCACGTGCATGATCTCGGGCGTCCCCAGCTGCGGGACTCACGCGATCAGGCATCTTAACCCCTATCCTTTGGATAGGGGATAAGATGTGTAAGCACCGGAGTACCCCTTTAAGAATATATATCACCTATGTTATAACATTCTGGAACAAGACAATCAAAAACAGTAGTCATGCTTTTACTTAGTCACTCCCTTGTAAAAGAACATTTACATAACACATGTAAAGAAATTTAAAAATTTAAAAAGTTAACAAAAAAAGAAAACTCCACAAAAGATTGTTAATTTACAAGAAATATGACATGGCGGCATTGGAAACTTTACTAGATTACACATTTTGAGCACAAATACATATAAATTGCTATGCTCAGTTCAGTCCTCCTCCCCTACAGAATTCCTGTTCATCTCCAAAATTGGTGTATTTTTAACTATTTGCTTCTTTTATCACAAATAGTAGTAACATGAAAGTTTCCATTGCCCACAATCTCATAATCTGGTATTCCTAAATGTAAACATTCAAAAACAATTGAAGCTTTAAGGCCCCTTTCACACTACACAATTACTCAGAAAATCGGCATTAAAACCGTAGTTACCTAGTCCTATACGGCCGTTGGAAAATCCCATTATAGTCTATGAGATTTTTCTAATAGCCGTTTTAACCCGTTATTTTATGATGGAAGATAGTAATGGGAGAAATAGTTCATGAACTATTTCTCCCGTTACTATCTTCCGTCACAAATAATGGCCGATATTAATAACGGGCTATAACGTGTTAAAACGGCTATTAGAAAAATACCACAGACTATAATGGGATTTTCTAACGTCCGTATAGGATTTTGTAACTGCCCTTTTGCTGACGATTTTCTGACAGAAGAATATATATCACCTGTTATAAAATTCTGGTATAAGATAATCAAAACAGTTGTCATGCTTTTACTCACTCCCTTGCGAAAGAACATTGAAATAACACATATAAAGACAAATGAAAAGTTAACAAAAAAGGAAATTCCACAATAGATTGTTAATATACAAGGAATATGACATGGCGGCCTTGGAAACTTTACTAGATTACACATTTTGAGCACAAATACATATAAATTGCTATGCTCAGTTCAGTCCTCCTCCCCTACAGAATTCCTGTCCATCTCCAAAATTGGTGTATTTTTAACTATTTGCTTCTTTTATCACAAATAGTAGTAACATGAAAGTTTCCATTGCCCACAATCTCATAATCTGGTATTCCTAAATTTAAACATTCAAAAACAATTGAAGCTTTAAGGCCCCTTTCACACTACACAATTACTCAGAAAATCGGCATTAAAACGGTAGTTACCTAGTCCTATACGGCCGTTGGAAAATCCCATTATAGTCTATGAGATTTTTCTAATAGCCATTTTAACCCGTTATTTTATGATGGAAGATAGTAATGGGAGAAATAGTTCATGAACTATTTCTCCCGTTACTATCTTCCGTCACAAATAATGGCCGTTATTAATAACGGGCTATAACGTGTTAAAACGGCTATTAGAAAAATCCCACAGACTATAATGGGATTTTCTAACGTCCGTATAGGATTTTGTAACTGCCCTTTTGCTGACGATTTTCTGACGGAAGAATATATATCACCTGTTATAAAATTCTGGTATAAGATAATCAAAACAGTTGTCATGCTTTTAGTCACTCCCTTGCGAAAGAACATTGAAATAACACATATAAAGACAAATGAAAAGTTAACAAAATAGGAAATTCCGCAATAGATTGTTAATATACAAGGAATATGACATGGCGGCCTTGGAAACTTTACTAGATTGCATCTTTTGAGCACAGTTACAAATAAATCGCTATGCTCAGTTCAGGCCTCCTCCGCCCCTACAGCCTTCCTGTCCATCTCCAAAATTGGTGCATTTTTAACTATTTGCTTCTTTTATCACAAATAGTAGTAACATGAAAGTTTCCATTGCCCACAATCTCATAATCCGGTATTCCTAATTTTAAACATTCAAAAACAATTGAAGCTTTAAAGGGGTACTCCGGTGCTTACATATCTTATCCCCTATGCAAAGGATAGGGGATAAGATGCCTTATCGCGGGAGTCCCGCAGCTGGGGACACCCGGGATCATGCACGCGGAACCCAGTTTGTAATCAGTCCCCGGAGCGTGTTCGCTCCGGGTCTGATTACGGTCGACCGCAGGGCCGGCGGCGTGTGAAATCACGCCCCCGTGTGACGTCATGCTCCACCTCTCAATGCAAGCCTACGGGAGGGGGCGTGATAGCTATCATGCCCCCTCCCGTAGGTTTGCATTGAGGGGCGGAGCGTGACGTCATACAGGGGCGGGGGGCGTGATGTCACATGCCGCTGGCCCTGCGAGCACGCTCCGGGGACTGATTAAAAAGGGGGTGCCGCGTGCATGATCTCGGGCGTCCCCAGCTGCGGGACTCACGCGATCAGGCATCTTATCCCCTATCCTTTGGATAGGGGATAAGATGTGTAAGCACCGGAGTACCCCTTTAAGAATATATATCACCTATGTTATAACATTCTGGAACAAGACAATCAAAAACAGTAGTCATGCTTTTACTTAGTCACTCCCTTGTAAAAGAACATTTACATAACACATGTAAAGAAATTTAAAAATTTTAAAAGTTAACAAAAAAAAGAAAACTCCACAAAAGATTGTTAATTTACAAGAAATATGACATGGCGGCATTGGAAACTTTACTAGATTACACATTTTGAGCACAAATACATATAAATTGCTATGCTCAGTTCAGTCCTCCTCCCCTACAGAATTCCTGTCCATCTCCAAAATTGGTGTATTTTTAAGTATTTGCTTCTTTTATCACAAATAGTAGTAACATGAAAGTTTCCATTGCCCACAATCTCATAATCTGGTATTCCTAAATTTAAACATTCAAAAACAATTGAAGCTTTAAGGCCCCTTTCACACTACACAATTACTCAGAAAACCGGCATTAAAACCGTAGTTACCTAGTCCTATACGGCCGTTGGAAAATCCCATTATAGTCTATGAGATTTTTCTAATAGCCGTTTTAACCCGTTATTTTATGATGGAAGATAGTAATGGGAGAAATAGTTCATGAACTATTTCTCCCGTTACTATCTTCCGTCAGAAATAATGGCCGATATTAATAACGGGCTATAACGTGTTAAAACGGCTATTAGAAAAATACCACAGACTATAATGGGATTTTCTAACGTCCATATAGGATTTTGTAACTGCCCTTTTGCTGACGATTTTCTGACAGAAGAATATATATCACCTGTTATAAAATTCTGGTATAAGATAATCAAAACAGTTGTCATGCTTTTACTCACTCCCTTGCGAAAGAACATTGAAATAACACATATAAAGACAAATGAAAAGTTAACAAAAAAGGAAATTCCACAATAGATTGTTAATATACAAGGAATATGACATGGCGGCCTTGGAAACTTTACTAGATTACACATTTTGAGCACAAATACATATAAATTGCTATGCTCAGTTCAGTCCTCCTCCCCTACAGAATTCCTGTCCATCTCCAAAATTGGTGTATTTTTAACTATTTGCTTCTTTTATCACAAATAGTAGTAACATGAAAGTTTCCATTGCCCACAATCTCATAATCTGGTATTCCTAAATTTAAACATTCAAAAACAATTGAAGCTTTAAGGCCCCTTTCACACTACACAATTACTCAGAAAATCGGCATTAAAACGGTAGTTACCTAGTCCTATACGGCCGTTGGAAAATCCCATTATAGTCTATGAGATTTTTCTAATAGCCATTTTAACCCGTTATTTTATGATGGAAGATAGTAATGGGAGAAATAGTTCATGAACTATTTCTCCCGTTACTATCTTCCGTCACAAATAATGGCCGTTATTAATAACGGGCTATAACGTGTTAAAACGGCTATTAGAAAAATCCCACAGACTATAATGGGATTTTCTAACGTCCGTATAGGATTTTGTAACTGCCCTTTTGCTGACGATTTTCTGACGGAAGAATATATATCACCTGTTATAAAATTCTGGTATAAGATAATCAAAACAGTTGTCATGCTTTTAGTCACTCCCTTGCGAAATAACATTGAAATAACACATATAAAGACAAATGAAAAGTTAACAAAATAGGAAATTCCGCAATAGATTGTTAATATACAAGGAATATGACATGGCGGCCTTGGAAACTTTACTAGATTGCATCTTTTGAGCACAGTTACAAATAAATCGCTATGCTCAGTTCAGGCCTCCTCCGCCCCTACAGCCTTCCTGTCCATCTCCAAAATTGGTGCATTTTTAACTATTTGCTTCTTTTATCACAAATAGTAGTAACATGAAAGTTTCCATTGCCCACAATCTCATAATCCGGTATTCCTAATTTTAAACATTCAAAAACAATTGAAGCTTTAAAGGGGTACTCCGGTGCTTACATATCTTATCCCCTATGCAAAGGATAGGGGATAAGATGCCTTATCGCGGGAGTCCCGCAGCTGGGGACACCCGGGATCATGCACGCGGAACCCAGTTTGTAATCAGTCCCCGGAGCGTGTTCGCTCCGGGTCTGATTACGGTCGACCGCAGGGCCGGCGGCGTGTGAAATCACGCCCCCGTGTGACGTCATGCTCCACCTCTCAATGCAAGCCTACGGGAGGGGGCGTGATAGCTATCATGCCCCCTCCCGTAGGTTTGCATTGAGGGGCGGAGCGTGACGTCATACAGGGGCGGGGGCGTGATGTCACATGCCGCTGGCCCTGCGAGCACGCTCCGGGGACTGATTAAAAAGGGGGTGCCGCGTGCATGATCTCGGGCGTCCCCAGCTGCGGGACTCACGCGATCAGGCATCTTATACCCTATCCTTTGGATAGGGGATAAGATGTGTAAGCACCGGAGTACCCCTTTAAGAATATATATCACCTATGTTATAACATTCTGGAACAAGACAATCAAAAACAGTAGTCATGCTTTTACTTAGTCACTCCCTTGTAAAAGAACATTTACATAACACATGTAAAGAAATTTAAAAATTTAAAAAGTTAACAAAAAAAGAAAACTCCACAAAAGATTGTTAATTTACAAGAAATATGACATGGCGGCATTGGAAACTTTACTAGATTACACATTTTGAGCACAAATACATATAAATTGCTATGCTCAGTTCAGTCCTCCTCCCGTACAGAATTCCTGTCCATCTCCAAAATTGGTGTATTTTTAACTATTTGCTTCTTTTATCACAAATAGTAGTAACATGAAAGTTTCCATTGCCCACAATCTCATAATCTGGTATTCCAAAATTTAAACATTCAAAAACAATTGAAGCTTTAAGGCCCCTTTCACACTACACAATTACTCAGAAAACCGGCATTAAAACCGTAGTTACCTAGTCCTATACGGCCGTTGGAAAATCCCATTATAGTCTATGAGATTTTTCTAATAGCCGTTTTAACCCGTTATTTTATGATGGAAGATAGTAATGGGAGAAATAGTTCATGAACTATTTCTCCCGTTACTATCTTCCGTCACAAATAATGGCCGATATTAATAACGGGCTATAACGTGTTAAAACGGCTATTAGAAAAATACCACAGACTATAATGGGATTTTCTAACGTCCGTATAGGATTTTGTAACTGCCCTTTTGCTGACGATTTTCTGACAGAAGAATATATATCACCTGTTATAAAATTCTGGTATAAGATAATCAAAACAGTTGTCATGCTTTTACTCACTCCCTTGCGAAAGAACATTGAAATAACACATATAAAGACAAATGAAAAGTTAACAAAAAAGGAAATTCCACAATAGATTGTTAATATACAAGGAATATGACATGGCGGCCTTGGAAACTTTACTAGATTGCATCTTTTGAGCACAGTTACAAATAAATTGCTATGCTCAGTTCAGGCCTCCTCCGCCCCTACAGCCTTCCTGTCCATCTCCAAAATTGGTGCATTTTTAACTATTTGCTTCTTTTATCACAAATAGTAGTAACATGAAAGTTTCCATTGCCCACAATCTCATAATCCGGTATTCCTAATTTTAAACATTCAAAAACAATTGAAGCTTAAAAGGGGTACTCCGGTGCTTACATATCTTATCCCCTATGCAAAGGATAGGGGATAAGATGCCTGATCGCGGGAGTCCCGCAGCTGGGGACGCCCGGGATCATGCACGCGGCACCCAGTTTGTAATCAGTCCCCGGAGCGTGTTCGCTCCGGGTCTGATTACGGTCGACCGCAGGGCCGGCGGCGTGTGAAATCACGCCCCCGTGTGACGTCACGCTCAGCCTCTCAATGCAAGCCTACGGGAGGGGGCATGATAGCTATCATGCCCCCTCCCGTAGGTTTGCATTGAGGGGCGGAGCGTGACGTCACACGGGGGCGGGGGCGTGACGTCACATGCCGCTGGCCCTGCGAGCACGCTCCGGGGACTGATTAAAAAGGGGGTGCCGCGTGCATGATCCCGGGCGTCCCCAGCTGCAGGACTCACGCGATCAGGCATCTTATCCCCTATCCTTTGGATAGGGGATAAGATGTGTAAGCACCGGAGTACCCCTTTAAGAATATATATCACCTATGTTATAACATTCTGGAACAAGACAATCAAAAACAGTAGTCATGCTTTTACTTAGTCACTCCCTTGTAAAAGAACATTTACATAACACATGTAAAGAAATTTAAAAATTTAAAAAGTTAACAAAAAAATAAAACTCCACAAAAGATTCTTAATTTACAAGAAATATGACATGGCGGCATTGGAAACTTTACTAGATTACACATTTTGAGCACAAATACATATAAATTGCTATGCTCAGTTCAGTCCTCCTCCCCTACAGAATTCCTGTCCATCTTCAAAATTGGTGTATTTTTAACTATTTGCTTCTTTTATCACAAATAGTAGTAACATGAAAGTTTCCATTGCCCACAATCTCATAATCTGGTATTCCTAAATTGAAACATTCAAAAACAATTGAAGCTTTAAGGCCCCTTTCACACTACACAATTACTCAGAAAATCGGCATTAAAACGGTAGTTACCTAGTCCTATACGGCCATTGGAAAATCCCATTATAGTCTATGAGATTTTTCTAATAGCCGTTTTAACCCGTTATTTTATGATGGAAGATAGTAATGGGAGAAATAGTTCATGAACTATTTCTCCCGTTACTATCTTCCGTCACAAATAATGGCCGTTATTAATAACGGGCTATAACGTGTTAAAACGGCTATTAGAAAAATCCCACAGACTATAATGGGATTTTCTAACGTCCGTATAGGATTTTGTAACTGCCCTTTTGCTGACGATTTTCTGACGGAAGAATATATATCACCTGTTATAAAATTCTGGTATAAGATAATCAAAACAGTTGTCATGCTTTTAGTCACTCCCTTGCGAAAGAACATTGAAATAACACATATAAAGACAAATGAAAAGTTAACAAAATAGGAAATTCCGCAATAGATTGTTAATATACAAGGAATATGACATGGCGGCCTTGGAAACTTTACTAGATTGCATCTTTTGAGCACAGTTACAAATAAATCGCTATGCTCAGTTCAGGCCTCCTCCGCCCCTACAGCCTTCCTGTCCATCTCCAAAATTGGTGCATTTTTAACTATTTGCTTCTTTTATCACAAATAGTAGTAACATGAAAGTTTCCATTGCCCACAATCTCATAATCCGGTATTCCTAATCTAAACATTCAAAAACAATTGAAGCTTTAAAGGGGTACTCCGGTGCTTACATATCTTATCCCCTATGCAAAGGATAGGGGATAAGATGCCTTATCGCGGGAGTCCCGCAGCTGGGGACACCCGGGATCATGCACGCGGAACCCAGTTTGTAATCAGTCCCCGGAGCGTGTTCGCTCCGGGTCTGATTACGGTCGACCGCAGGGCCGGCGGCGTGTGAAATCACGCCCCCGTGTGACGTCATGCTCAGCCTCTCAATGCAAGCCTACGGGAGGGGGCATGATAGCTATCATGCCCCCTCCCGTAGGTTTGCATTGAGGGGCGGAGCGTGACGTCACACGGGGGCGGGGGCGTGACGTCACATGCCGCTGGCCCTGCGAGCACGCTCCGGGGACTGATTAAAAAGGGGGTGCCGCGTGCATGATCCCGGGCGTCCCCAGCTGCGGGACTCACGCGATCAGGCATCTTATCCCCTATCCTTTGGATAGGGGATAAGATGTGTAAGCACCGGAGTACCCCTTTAAGAATATATATCACCTATGTTATAACATTCTGGAACAAGACAATCAAAAACAGTAGTCATGCTTTTACTTAGTCACTCCCTTGTAAAAGAACATTTACATAACACATGTAAAGAAATTTAAAAATTTAAAAAGTTAACAAAAAAAGAAAACTCCACAAAAGATTGTTAATTTACAAGAAATATGACATGGCGGCATTGGAAACTTTACTAGATTACACATTTTGAGCACAAATACATATAAATTGCTATGCTCAGTTCAGTCCTCCTCCCCTACAGAATTCCTGTTCATCTCCAAAATTGGTGTATTTTTAACTATTTGCTTCTTTTATCACAAATAGTAGTAACATGAAAGTTTCCATTGCCCACAATCTCATAATCTGGTATTCCTAAATGTAAACATTCAAAAACAATTGAAGCTTTAAGGCCCCTTTCACACTACACAATTACTCAGAAAATCGGCATTAAAACCGTAGTTACCTAGTCCTATACGGCCGTTGGAAAATCCCATTATAGTCTATGAGATTTTTCTAATAGCCGTTTTAACCCGTTATTTTATGATGGAAGATAGTAATGGGAGAAATAGTTCATGAACTATTTCTCCCGTTACTATCTTCCGTCACAAATAATGGCCGATATTAATAACGGGCTATAACGTGTTAAAACGGCTATTAGAAAAATACCACAGACTATAATGGGATTTTCTAACGTCCGTATAGGATTTTGTAACTGCCCTTTTGCTGACGATTTTCTGACAGAAGAATATATATCACCTGTTATAAAATTCTGGTATAAGATAATCAAAACAGTTGTCATGCTTTTACTCACTCCCTTGCGAAAGAACATTGAAATAACACATATAAAGACAAATGAAAAGTTAACAAAAAAGGAAATTCCACAATAGATTGTTAATATACAAGGAATATGACATGGCGGCCTTGGAAACTTTACTAGATTACACATTTTGAGCACAAATACATATAAATTGCTATGCTCAGTTCAGTCCTCCTCCCCTACAGAATTCCTGTCCATCTCCAAAATTGGTGTATTTTTAACTATTTGCTTCTTTTATCACAAATAGTAGTAACATGAAAGTTTCCATTGCCCACAATCTCATAATCTGGTATTCCTAAATTTAAACATTCAAAAACAATTGAAGCTTTAAGGCCCCTTTCACACTACACAATTACTCAGAAAATCGGCATTAAAACGGTAGTTACCTAGTCCTATACGGCCGTTGGAAAATCCCATTATAGTCTATGAGATTTTTCTAATAGCCATTTTAACCCGTTATTTTATGATGGAAGATAGTAATGGGAGAAATAGTTCATGAACTATTTCTCCCGTTACTATCTTCCGTCACAAATAATGGCCGTTATTAATAACGGGCTATAACGTGTTAAAACGGCTATTAGAAAAATCCCACAGACTATAATGGGATTTTCTAACGTCCGTATAGGATTTTGTAACTGCCCTTTTGCCGACGATTTTCTGACGGAAGAATATATATCACCTGTTATAAAATTCTGGTATAAGATAATCAAAACAGTTGTCATGCTTTTAGTCACTCCCTTGCGAAAGAACATTGAAATAACACATATAAAGACAAATGAAAAGTTAACAAAATAGGAAATTCCGCAATAGATTGTTAATATACAAGGAATATGACATGGCGGCCTTGGAAACTTTACTAGATTGCATCTTTTGAGCACAGTTACAAATAAATCGCTATGCTCAGTTCAGGCCTCCTCCGCCCCTACAGCCTTCCTGTCCATCTCCAAAATTGGTGCATTTTTAACTATTTGCTTCTTTTATCACAAATAGTAGTAACATGAAAGTTTCCATTGCCCACAATCTCATAATCCGGTATTCCTAATTTTAAACATTCAAAAACAATTGAAGCTTTAAAGGGGTACTCCGGTGCTTACATATCTTATCCCCTATGCAAAGGATAGGGGATAAGATGCCTGATCGCGGGAGTCCCGCAGCTGGGGACGCCCGGGATCATGCACGCGGCACCCAGTTTGTAATCAGTCCCCGGAGCGTGTTCGCTCCGGGTCTGATTACGGTCGACCGCAGGGCCGGCGGCGTGTGAAATCACGCCCCCGTGTGACGTCACGCTCAGCCTCTCAATGCAAGCCTACGGGAGGGGGCATGATAGCTATCATGCCCCCTCCCGTAGGTTTGCATTGAGGGGCGGAGCGTGACGTCACACGGGGGCGGGGGCGTGACGTCACATGCCGCTGGCCCTGCGAGCACGCTCCGGGGACTGATTAAAAAGGGGGTGCCGCGTGCATGATCCCGGGCGTCCCCAGCTGCAGGACTCACGCGATCAGGCATCTTATCCCCTATCCTTTGGATAGGGGATAAGATGTGTAAGCACCGGAGTACCCCTTTAAGAATATATATCACCTATGTTATAACATTCTGGAACAAGACAATCAAAAACAGTAGTCATGCTTTTACTTAGTCACTCCCTTGTAAAAGAACATTTACATAACACATGTAAAGAAATTTAAAAATTTAAAAAGTTAACAAAAAAATAAAACTCCACAAAAGATTGTTAATTTACAAGAAATATGACATGGCGGCATTGGAAACTTTACTAGATTACACATTTTGAGCACAAATACATATAAATTGCTATGCTCAGTTCAGTCCTCCTCCCCTACAGAATTCCTGTCCATCTTCAAAATTGGTGTATTTTTAACTATTTGCTTCTTTTATCACAAATAGTAGTAACATGAAAGTTTCCATTGCCCACAATCTCATAATCTGGTATTCCTAAATTTAAACATTCAAAAACAATTGAAGCTTTAAGGCCCCTTTCACACTACACAATTACTCAGAAAATCGGCATTAAAACGGTAGTTACCTAGTCCTATACGGCCATTGGAAAATCCCATTATAGTCTATGAGATTTTTCTAATAGCCGTTTTAACCCGTTATTTTATGATGGAAGATAGTAATGGGAGAAATAGTTCATGAACTATTTCTCCCGTTACTATCTTCCGTCACAAATAATGGCCGTTATTAATAACGGGCTATAACGTGTTAAAACGGCTATTAGAAAAATCCCACAGACTATAATGGGATTTTCTAACGTCCGTATAGGATTTTGTAACTGCCCTTTTGCTGACGATTTTCTGACGGAAGAATATATATCACCTGTTATAAAATTCTGGTATAAGATAATCAAAACAGTTGTCATGCTTTTAGTCACTCCCTTGCGAAAGAACATTGAAATAACACATATAAAGACAAATGAAAAGTTAACAAAATAGGAAATTCCGCAATAGATTGTTAATATACAAGGAATATGACATGGCGGCCTTGGAAACTTTACTAGATTGCATCTTTTGAGCACAGTTACAAATAAATCGCTATGCTCAGTTCAGGCCTCCTCCGCCCCTACAGCCTTCCTGTCCATCTCCAAAATTGGTGCATTTTTAACTATTTGCTTCTTTTATCACAAATAGTAGTAACATGAAAGTTTCCATTGCCCACAATCTCATAATCCGGTATTCCTAATTTAAACATTCAAAAACAATTGAAGCTTTAAAGGGGTACTCCGGTGCTTACATATCTTATCCCCTATGCAAAGGATAGGGGATAAGATGCCTTATCGCGGGAGTCCCGCAGCTGGGGACACCCGGGATCATGCACGCGGAACCCAGTTTGTAATCAGTCCCCGGAGCGTGTTCGCTCCGGGTCTGATTACGGTCGACCGCAGGGCCGGCGGCGTGTGAAATCACGCCCCCGTGTGACGTCATGCTCCACCTCTCAATGCAAGCCTACGGGAGGGGGCGTGATAGCTATCATGCCCCCTCCCGTAGGTTTGCATTGAGGGGCGGAGCGTGACGTCATACAGGGGCGGGGGCGTGATGTCACATGCCGCTGGCCCTGCGAGCACGCTCCGGGGACTGATTAAAAAGGGGGTGCCGCGTGCATGATCTCGGGCGTCCCCAGCTGCGGGACTCACGCGATCAGGCATCTTATCCCCTATCCTTTGGATAGGGGATAAGATGTGTAAGCACCGGAGTACCCCTTTAAGAATATATATCACCTATGTTATAACATTCTGGAACAAGACAATCAAAAACAGTAGTCATGCTTTTACTTAGTCACTCCCTTGTAAAAGAACATTTACATAACACATGTAAAGAAATTTAAAAATTTAAAAAGTTAACAAAAAAAGAAAACTCCACAAAAGATTGTTAATTTACAAGAAATATGACATGGCGGCATTGGAAACTTTACTAGATTACACATTTTGAGCACAAATACATATAAATTGCTATGCTCAGTTCAGTCCTCCTCCCCTACAGAATTCCTGTTCATCTCCAAAATTGGTGTATTTTTAACTATTTGCTTCTTTTATCACAAATAGTAGTAACATGAAAGTTTCCATTGCCCACAATCTCATAATCTGGTATTCCTAAATGTAAACATTCAAAAACAATTGAAGCTTTAAGGCCCCTTTCACACTACACAATTACTCAGAAAATCGGCATTAAAACCGTAGTTACCTAGTCCTATACGGCCGTTGGAAAATCCCATTATAGTCTATGAGATTTTTCTAATAGCCGTTTTAACCCGTTATTTTATGATGGAAGATAGTAATGGGAGAAATAGTTCATGAACTATTTCTCCCGTTACTATCTTCCGTCACAAATAATGGCCGATATTAATAACGGGCTATAACGTGTTAAAACGGCTATTAGAAAAATACCACAGACTATAATGGGATTTTCTAACGTCCGTATAGGATTTTGTAACTGCCCTTTTGCTGACGATTTTCTGACAGAAGAATATATATCACCTGTTATAAAATTCTGGTATAAGATAATCAAAACAGTTGTCATGCTTTTACTCACTCCCTTGCGAAAGAACATTGAAATAACACATATAAAGACAAATGAAAAGTTAACAAAAAAGGAAATTCCACAATAGATTGTTAATATACAAGGAATATGACATGGCGGCCTTGGAAACTTTACTAGATTACACATTTTGAGCACAAATACATATAAATTGCTATGCTCAGTTCAGTCCTCCTCCCCTACAGAATTCCTGTCCATCTCCAAAATTGGTGTATTTTTAACTATTTGCTTCTTTTATCACAAATAGTAGTAACATGAAAGTTTCCATTGCCCACAATCTCATAATCTGGTATTCCTAAATTTAAACATTCAAAAACAATTGAAGCTTTAAGGCCCCTTTCACACTACACAATTACTCAGAAAATCGGCATTAAAACGGTAGTTACCTAGTCCTATACGGCCGTTGGAAAATCCCATTATAGTCTATGAGATTTTTCTAATAGCCATTTTAACCCGTTATTTTATGATGGAAGATAGTAATGGGAGAAATAGTTCATGAACTATTTCTCCCGTTACTATCTTCCGTCACAAATAATGGCCGTTATTAATAACGGGCTATAACGTGTTAAAACGGCTATTAGAAAAATCCCACAGACTATAATGGGATTTTCTAACGTCCGTATAGGATTTTGTAACTGCCCTTTTGCCGACGATTTTCTGACGGAAGAATATATATCACCTGTTATAAAATTCTGGTATAAGATAATCAAAACAGTTGTCATGCTTTTAGTCACTCCCTTGCGAAAGAACATTGAAATAACACATATAAAGACAAATGAAAAGTTAACAAAATAGGAAATTCCGCAATAGATTGTTAATATACAAGGAATATGACATGGCGGCCTTGGAAACTTTACTAGATTGCATCTTTTGAGCACAGTTACAAATAAATCGCTATGCTCAGTTCAGGCCTCCTCCGCCCCTACAGCCTTCCTGTCCATCTCCAAAATTGGTGCATTTTTAACTATTTGCTTCTTTTATCACAAATAGTAGTAACATGAAAGTTTCCATTGCCCACAATCTCATAATCCGGTATTCCTAATTTTAAACATTCAAAAACAATTGAAGCTTTAAAGGGGTACTCCGGTGCTTACATATCTTATCCCCTATGCAAAGGATAGAGGATAAGATGCCTTATCGCGGGAGTCCCGCAGCTGGGGACACCCGGGATCATGCACGCGGAACCCAGTTTGTAATCAGTCCCCGGAGCGTGTTCGCTACGGGTCTGATTACGGTCGACCGCAGGGCCGGCGGCGTGTGAAATCACGCCCCCGTGTGACGTCACGCTCAGCCTCTCAATGCAAGCCTACGGGAGGGGGCATGATAGCTATCATGCCCCCTCCCGTAGGTTTGCATTGAGGGGCGGAGCGTGACGTCACACGGGGGCGGGGGCGTGACGTCACATGCCGCTGGCCCTGCGAGCACGCTCCGGGGACTGATTAAAAAGGGGGTGCCGCGTGCATGATCCCGGGCGTCCCCAGCTGCGGGACTCACGCGATCAGGCATCTTATCCCCTATCCTTTGGATAGGGGATAAGATGTGTAAGCACCGGAGTACCCCTTTAAGAATATATATCACCTATGTTATAACATTCTGGAACAAGACAATCAAAAACAGTAGTCATGCTTTTACTTAGTCACTCCCTTGTAAAAGAACATTTACATAACACATGTAAAGAAATTTAAAAATTTAAAAAGTTAACAAAAAAATAAAACTCCACAAAAGATTGTTAATTTACAAGAAATATGACATGGCGGCATTGGAAACTTTACTAGATTACACATTTTGAGCACAAATACATATAAATTGCTATGCTCAGTTCAGTCCTCCTCCCCTACAGAATTCCTGTCCATCTTCAAAATTGGTGTATTTTTAACTATTTGCTTCTTTTATCACAAATAGTAGTAACATGAAAGTTTCCATTGCCCACAATCTCATAATCTGGTATTCCTAAATTTAAACATTCAAAAACAATTGAAGCTTTAAGGCCCCTTTCACACTACACAATTACTCAGAAAATCGGCATTAAAACGGTAGTTACCTAGTCCTATACGGCCATTGGAAAATCCCATTATAGTCTATGAGATTTTTCTAATAGCCGTTTTAACCCGTTATTTTATGATGGAAGATAGTAATGGGAGAAATAGTTCATGAACTATTTCTCCCGTTACTATCTTCCGTCACAAATAATGGCCGTTATTAATAACGGGCTATAACGTGTTAAAACGGCTATTAGAAAAATCCCACAGACTATAATGGGATTTTCTAACGTCCGTATAGGATTTTGTAACTGCCCTTTTGCTGACGATTTTCTGACGGAAGAATATATATCACCTGTTATAAAATTCTGGTATAAGATAATCAAAACAGTTGTCATGCTTTTAGTCACTCCCTTGCGAAAGAACATTGAAATAACACATATAAAGACAAATGAAAAGTTAACAAAATAGGAAATTCCGCAATAGATTGTTAATATACAAGGAATATGACATGGCGGCCTTGGAAACTTTACTAGATTGCATCTTTTGAGCACAGTTACAAATAAATCGCTATGCTCAGTTCAGGCCTCCTCCGCCCCTACAGCCTTCCTGTCCATCTCCAAAATTGGTGCATTTTTAACTATTTGCTTCTTTTATCACAAATAGTAGTAACATGAAAGTTTCCATTGCCCACAATCTCATAATCCGGTATTCCTAATTTTAAACATTCAAAAACAATTGAAGCTTTAAAGGGGTACTCCGGTGCTTACATATCTTATCCCCTATGCAAAGGATAGGGGATAAGATGCCTTATCGCGGGAGTCCCGCAGCTGGGGACACCCGGGATCATGCACGCGGAACCCAGTTTGTAATCAGTCCCCGGAGCGTGTTCGCTCCGGGTCTGATTACGGTCGACCGCAGGGCCGGCGGCGTGTGAAATCACGCCCCCGTGTGACGTCATGCTCCACCTCTCAATGCAAGCCTACGGGAGGGGGCGTGATAGCTATCATGCCCCCTCCCGTAGGTTTGCATTGAGGGGCGGAGCGTGACGTCATACAGGGGCGGGGGCGTGATGTCACATGCCGCTGGCCCTGCGAGCACGCTCCGGGGACTGATTAAAAAGGGGGTGCCGCGTGCATGATCTCGGGCGTCCCCAGCTGCGGGACTCACGCGATCAGGCATCTTATCCCCTATCCTTTGGATAGGGGATAAGATGTGTAAGCACCGGAGTACCCCTTTAAGAATATATATCACCTATGTTATAACATTCTGGAACAAGACAATCAAAAACAGTAGTCATGCTTTTACTTAGTCACTCCCTTGTAAAAGAACATTTACATAACACATGTAAAGAAATTTAAAAATTTAAAAAGTTAACAAAAAAAGAAAACTCCACAAAAGATTGTTAATTTACAAGAAATATGACATGGCGGCATTGGAAACTTTACTAGATTACACATTTTGAGCACAAATACATATAAATTGCTATGCTCAGTTCAGTCCTCCTCCCCTACAGAATTCCTGTTCATCTCCAAAATTGGTGTATTTTTAACTATTTGCTTCTTTTATCACAAATAGTAGTAACATGAAAGTTTCCATTGCCCACAATCTCATAATCTGGTATTCCTAAATGTAAACATTCAAAAACAATTGAAGCTTTAAGGCCCCTTTCACACTACACAATTACTCAGAAAATCGGCATTAAAACCATAGTTACCTAGTCCTATACGGCCGTTGGAAAATCCCATTATAGTCTATGAGATTTTTCTAATAGCCGTTTTAACCCGTTATTTTATGATGGAAGATAGTAATGGGAGAAATAGTTCATGAACTATTTCTCCCGTTACTATCTTCCGTCACAAATAATGGCCGATATTAATAACGGGCTATAACGTGTTAAAACGGCTATTAGAAAAATACCACAGACTATAATGGGATTTTCTAACGTCCGTATAGGATTTTGTAACTGCCCTTTTGCTGACGATTTTCTGACAGAAGAATATATATCACCTGTTATAAAATTCTGGTATAAGATAATCAAAACAGTTGTCATGCTTTTACTCACTCCCTTGCGAAAGAACATTGAAATAACACATATAAAGACAAATGAAAAGTTAACAAAAAAGGAAATTCCACAATAGATTGTTAATATACAAGGAATATGACATGGCGGCCTTGGAAACTTTACTAGATTACACATTTTGAGCACAAATACATATAAATTGCTATGCTCAGTTCAGTCCTCCTCCCCTACAGAATTCCTGTCCATCTCCAAAATTGGTGTATTTTTAACTATTTGCTTCTTTTATCACAAATAGTAGTAACATGAAAGTTTCCATTGCCCACAATCTCATAATCTGGTATTCCTAAATTTAAACATTCAAAAACAATTGAAGCTTTAAGGCCCCTTTCACACTACACAATTACTCAGAAAATCGGCATTAAAACGGTAGTTACCTAGTCCTATACGGCCGTTGGAAAATCCCATTATAGTCTATGAGATTTTTCTAATAGCCATTTTAACCCGTTATTTTATGATGGAAGATAGTAATGGGAGAAATAGTTCATGAACTATTTCTCCCGTTACTATCTTCCGTCACAAATAATGGCCGTTATTAATAACGGGCTATAACGTGTTAAAACGGCTATTAGAAAAATCCCACAGACTATAATGGGATTTTCTAACGTCCGTATAGGATTTTGTAACTGCCCTTTTGCCGACGATTTTCTGACGGAAGAATATATATCACCTGTTATAAAATTCTGGTATAAGATAATCAAAACAGTTGTCATGCTTTTAGTCACTCCCTTGCGAAAGAACATTGAAATAACACATATAAAGACAAATGAAAAGTTAACAAAATAGGAAATTCCGCAATAGATTGTTAATATACAAGGAATATGACATGGCGGCCTTGGAAACTTTACTAGATTGCATCTTTTGAGCACAGTTACAAATAAATCGCTATGCTCAGTTCAGGCCTCCTCCGCCCCTACAGCCTTCCTGTCCATCTCCAAAATTGGTGCATTTTTAACTATTTGCTTCTTTTATCACAAATAGTAGTAACATGAAAGTTTCCATTGCCCACAATCTCATAATCCGGTATTCCTAATTTTAAACATTCAAAAACAATTGAAGCTTTAAAGGGGTACTCCGGTGCTTACATATCTTATCCCCTATGCAAAGGATAGAGGATAAGATGCCTTATCGCGGGAGTCCCGCAGCTGGGGACACCCGGGATCATGCACGCGGAACCCAGTTTGTAATCAGTCCCCGGAGCGTGTTCGCTACGGGTCTGATTACGGTCGACCGCAGGGCTGGCGGCGTGTGAAATCACGCCCCCGTGTGACGTCACGCTCCACCTCTCAATGCAAGCCTACGGGAGGGGGCGTGATAGCTATCATGCCCCCTCCCGTAAGTTTGCATTGAGGGGCGGAGCGTGACGTCATACAGGGGCGGGGGCGTGATGTCACATGCCGCTGGCCCTGCGAGCACGCTCCGGGGACTGATTAAAAAGGGGGTGCCGCGTGCATGATCCCGGGCGTCCCCAGCTGCGGGACTCACGCGATCAGGCATCTTATCCCCTATCCTTTGGATAGGGGATAAGATGTGTAAGCACCGGAGTACCCTATTAAGAATATATATCACCTATGTTATAACATTCTGGAACAAGACAATCAAAAACAGTAGCCATGCTTTTACTTAGTCACTCCCTTGTAAAAGAACATTTACATAACACATGTAAAGAAATTTAAAAATTTAAAAAGTTAACAAAAAAATAAAACTCCACAAAAGATTGTTAATTTACAAGAAATATGACATGGCGGCATTGGAAACTTTACTAGATTACACATTTTGAGCACAAATACATATAAATTGCTATGCTCAGTTCAGTCCTCCTCCCCTACAGAATTCCTGTCCATCTGCAAAATTGGTGTATTTTTAACTATTTGCTTCTTTTATCACAAATAGTAGTAACATGAAAGTTTCCATTGCCCACAATCTCATAATCTGGTATTCCTAAATTTAAACATTCAAAAACAATTGAAGCTTTAAGGCCCCTTTCACACTACATAATTACTCAGAAAATCAGCATTAAAACGATAGTTACCTAGTCCTATACGGCCATTGGAAAATCCCATTATAGTCTATGAGATTTTTCTAATAGCCGTTTTAACCCGTTATTTTATGATGGAAGATAGTAATGGGAGAAATAGTTCATGAACTATTTCTCCCGTTACTATCTTCCGTCACAAATAATGGCCGTTATTAATAACGGGCTATAACGTGTTAAAACGGCTATTAGAAAAATCCCACAGACTATAATGGGATTTTCTAACGTCCGTATAGGATTTTGTAACTGCCCTTTTGCTGACGATTTTCTGACAGAAGAATATATATCACCTGTTATAAAATTCTGGTATAAGATAATCAAAACAGTTGTCATGCTTTTACTCACTCCCTTGCGAAAGAACATTGAAATAACACATATAAAGACAAATGAAAAGTTAACAAAAAAGGAAATTCCACAATAGATTGTTAATATACAAGGAATATGACATGGCGGCCTTAGAAACTTTACTAGATTGCATCTTTTGAGCACAGTTACAAATAAATTGCTATGCTCAGTTCAGGCCTCCTCCGCCCCTACAGCCTTCCTGTCCATCTCCAAAATTGGTGCATTTTTAACTATTTGCTTCTTTTATCACAAATAGTAGTAACATGAAAGTTTCCATTGCCCACAATCTCATAATCCGGTATTCCTAATTTTAAACATTCAAAAACAATTGAAGCTTAAAAGGGGTACTCCGGTGCTTACATATCTTATCCCCTATGCAAAGGATAGGGGATAAGATGCCTGATCGCGGGAGTCCCGCAGCTGGGGACGCCCGGGATCATGCACGCGGCACCCAGTTTGTAATCAGTCCCCGGAGCGTGTTCGCTCCGGGTCTGATTACGGTCGACCGCAGGGCCGGCGGCGTGTGAAATCACGCCCCCGTGTGACGTCACGCTCAGCCTCTCAATGCAAGCCTACGGGAGGGGGCATGATAGCTATCATGCCCCCTCCCGTAGGTTTGCATTGAGGGGCAGAGCGTGACGTCACACGGGGGCGGGGGCGTGACGTCACATGCCGCTGGCCCTGCGAGCACGCTCCGGGGACTGATTAAAAAGGGGGTGCCGCGTGCATGATCCCGGGCGTCCCCAGCTGCGGGACTCACGCGATCAGGCATCTTATCCCCTATCCTTTGGATAGGGGATAAGATGTGTAAGCACCGGAGTACCCCTTTAAGAATATATATCACCTATGTTATAACATTCTGGAACAAGACAATCAAAAACAGTAGTCATGCTTTTACTTAGTCACTCCCTTGTAAAAGAACATTTACATAACACATGTAAAGAAATTTAAAAATTTAAAAAGTTAACAAAAAAATAAAACTCCACAAAAGATTGTTAATTTACAAGAAATATGACATGGCGGCATTGGAAACTTTACTAGATTACACATTTTGAGCACAAATACATATAAATTGCTATTCTCAGTTCAGTCCTCCTCCCCTACAGAATTCCTGTCCATCTCCAAAATTGGTGTATTTTTAACTATTTGCTTCTTTTATCACAAATAGTAGTAACATGAAAGTTTCCATTGCCCACAATCTCATAATCTGGTATTCCTAAATTTAAACATTCAAAAACAATTGAAGCTTTAAGGCCCCTTTCACACTACACAATTACTCAGAAAATTGGCATTAAAACGGTAGTTACCTAGTCCTATACGGCCGTTGGAAAATCCCATTATAGTCTATGAGATTTTTCTAATAGCCGTTTTAACCCGTTATTTTATGATGGAAGATAGTAATGGGAGAAATAGTTCATGAACTATTTCTCCCGTTACTATCTTCCGTCACAAATAATGGCCGTTATTAATAACGGGCTATAACGTGTTAAAACGGCTATTAGAAAAATCCCACAGACTATAATGGGATTTTCTAACGTCCGTATAGGATTTTGTAACTGCCCTTTTGCTGACGATTTTCTGACGGAAGAATATATATCACCTGTTATAAAATTCTGGTATAAGATAATCAAAACAGTTGTCATGCTTTTAGTCACTCCCTTGCGAAAGAACATTGAAATAACACATATAAAGACAAATGAAAAGTTAACAAAATAGGAAATTCCGCAATAGATTGTTAATATACAAGGAATATGACATGGCGGCCTTGGAAACTTTACTAGATTGCATCTTTTGAGCACAGTTACAAATAAATCGCTATGCTCAGTTCAGGCCTCCTCCGCCCCTACAGCCTTCCTGTCCATCTCCAAAATTGGTGCATTTTTAACTATTTGCTTCTTTTATCACAAATAGTAGTAACATGAAAGTTTCCATTGCCCACAATCTCATAATCCGGTATTCCTAATTTTAAACATTCAAAAACAATTGAAGCTTTAAAGGGGTACTCCGGTGCTTACATATCTTATCCCCTATGCAAAGGATAGGGGATTAGATGCCTTATCGCGGGAGTCCCGCAGCTGGGGACACCCGGGATCATGCACGCGGAACCCAGTTTGTAATCAGTCCCCGGAGCGTGTTCGCTCCGGGTCTGATTACGGTCGACCGCAGGGCCGGCGGCGTGTGAAATCACGCCCCCGTGTGACGTCACGCTCCACCTCTCAATGCAAGCCTACG
The DNA here is from genome assembly GCF_029499605.1 of Hyla sarda. Classification (NCBI taxonomy): domain Eukaryota; kingdom Metazoa; phylum Chordata; class Amphibia; order Anura; family Hylidae; genus Hyla; species Hyla sarda. The sequence continues at coordinate 415,213,876 of NC_079190.1, forward strand.
GGAGGGGGCGTGATAGCTATCATGCCCCCTCCCGTAGGTTTGCATTGAGGGGCGGAGCGTGACGTCATACAGGGGCGGGGGCGTGATGTCACATGCCGCTGGCCCTGCGAGCACGCTCCGGGGACTGATTAAAAAGGGGGTGCCGCGTGCATGATCTCGGGCGTCCCCAGCTGCGGGACTCACACGATCAGGCATCTTATCCCCTATCCTTTGGATAGGGGATAAGATGTGTAAGCACCGGAGTACCCCTTTAAGAATATATATCACCTATGTTATAACATTCTGGAACAAGACAATCAAAAACAGTAGTCATGCTTTTACTTAGTCACTCCCTTGTAAAAGAACATTTACATAACACATGTAAAGAAATTTAAACATTTTAAAAGTTAACAAAAAAAGAAAACTCCACAAAAGTTTGTTAATTTACAAGAAATATGACATGGCGGCATTGGAAACTTTACTAGATTACACATTTTGAGCACAAATACATATAAATTGCTATGCTCAGTTCAGTCCTCCTCCCCTACAGAATTCCTGTCCATCTCCAAAATTGGTGTATTTTTAACTATTTGCTTCTTTTATCACAAATAGTAGTAACATGAAAGTTCCCATTGCCCACAATCTCATAATCTGGTATTCCTAAATTTAAACATTCAAAAACAATTGAAGCTTTAAGGCCCCTTTCACACTACATAATTACTCAGAAAATCGGCATTAAAACGGTAGTTACCTAGTCCTATACGGCCGTTGGAAAATCCCATTATAGTCTATGAGATTTTTCTAATAGCCGTTTTAACCCGTTATTTTATGATGGAAGATAGTAATGGGAGAAATAGTTCATGAACTATTTCTCCCGTTACTATCTTCCGTCACAAATAATGGCCGTTATTAATAACGGGCTATAACGTGTTAAAACGACTATTAGAAAAATCCCACAGACTATAATGGGATTTTCTAACGGCCGTATAGGATTTTGTAACTGCCCTTTTGCTGGCGATTTTCTGACGGAAGAATATATATCACCTGTTATAAAATTCTGGTATAAGATAATCAAAACAGTTGTCATGCTTTTAGTCACTCCCTTGCGAAAGAACATTGAAATAACACATATAAAGACAAATGAAAAGTTAACAAAAAAGGAAATTCCGCAATAGATTGTTAATATACAAGGAATATGACATGGCGGCCTTGGAAACTTTACTAGATTGCATCTTTTGAGCACAGTTACAAATAAATCGCTATGCTCAGTTCAGGCCTCCTCCGCCCCTACAGCCTTCCTGTCCATCTCCAAAAGTGGTGCATTTTTAACTATTTGCTTCTTTTATCACAAATAGTAGTAACATGAAAGTTTCCATTGCCAACAATCTCATAATCCGGTATTCCTAATTTTAAACATTCAAAAACAATTGAAGCTTTAAAGGGGTACTCCGGTGCTTACATATCTTATCCCCTATGCAAAGGATAGGGGATAAGATGCCTTATCGCGGGAGTCCCGCAGCTGGGGACACCCGGGATCATGCACGCGGAACCCAGTTTGTAATCAGTCCCCGGTACGTGTTCGCTCCGGGTCTGATTACGGTCGACCGCAGGGCCGGCGGCGTGTGAAATCACGCCCCCGTGTGACGTCACGCTCCACCTCTCAATGCAAGCCTACGGGAGGGGGCGTGATAGCTATCATGCCCCCTCCCGTAGGTTTGCATTGAGGGGCGGAGCGTGACGTTATACAGGGGCGGGGGCGTGACGTCACATGCCGCTGGCCCTGCGAGCACGCTCCGGGGACTGATTAAAAAGGGGGTGCCGCGTGCATGATCCCGGGCGTCCCCAGCTGCGGGACTCACGCGATCAGGCATCTTATCCCCTATCCTTTGGATAGGGGATAAGATGTGTAATCACCGGAGTACCCCTTTAAGAATATATATCACCTATGTTATAACATTCTGGAACAAGACAATCAAAAACAGTAGTCATGCTTTTACTTAGTCACTCCCTTGTAAAAGAACATTTACATAACACATGTAAAGAAATTTAAAAATTTAAAAAGTTAACAAAAAAATAAAACTCCACAAAAGATTGTTAATTTTCAAGAAATATGACATGGCGGCATTGGAAACTTTACTAGATTACACATTTTGAGCACAAATACATATAAATTGCTATGCTCAGTTCAGTCCTCCTCCCCTACAGAATTCCTGTCCATCTGCAAAATATGTGTATTTTTAACTATTTGCTTCTTTTATCACAAATAGTAGTAACATGAAAGTTTCCATTGCCCACAATCTCATAATCTGGTATTCCTAAATTTAAACATTCAAAAACAATTGAAGCTTTAAGGCCCCTTTCACACTACATAATTACTCAGAAAATCGGCATTAAAACGGTAGTTACCTAGTCCTATACGGCCGTTGGAAAATCCCATTATAGTCTATGAGATTTTTCTAATAGCCGTTTTAACCCGTTATTTTATGATGGAAGATAGTAATGGGAGAAATAGTTCATGAACTATTTCTCCCGTTACTATCTTCCGTCACAAATAATGGCCGTTATTAATAACGGGCTATAACGTGTTAAAACGGCTATTAGAAAAATCCCACAGACTATAATGGGATTTTCTAACGTCCGTATAGGATTTTGTAACTGCCCTTTTGCTGACGATTTTCTGACAGAAGAATATATATCACCTGTTATAAAATTCTGGTATAAGATAATCAAAACAGTTGTCATGCTTTTACTCACTCCCTTGCGAAAGAACATTGATATAACACATATAAAGACAAATGAAAAGTTAACAAAAAAGGAAATTCCACAATAGATTGTTAATATACAAGGAATATGACATGGCGGCCTTGGAAACTTTACTAGATTGCATCTTTTGAGCACAGTTACAAATAAATCGCTATGCTCAGTTCAGGCCTCCTCCGCCCCTACAGCCTTCCTGTCCATCTCCAAAATTGGTGCATTTTTAACTATTTGCTTCTTTTATCACAAATAGTAGTAACATGAAAGTTTCCATTGCCCACAATCTCATAATCCGGTATTCCTCATTTTAAACATTCAAAAACAATTGAAGCTTAAAAGGGGTACTCCGGTGCTTACATATCTTATCCCCTATGCAAAGGATAGGGGATAAGATGCCTGATCGCGGGAGTCCCGCAGCTGGGGACGCCCGGGATCATGCACGCGGCACCCAGTTTGTAATCAGTCCCCGGAGCGTGTTCGCTCCGGGTCTGATTACGGTCGACCGCAGGGCCGGCGGCGTGTGAAATCACGCCTCCGTGTGACGTCACGCTCAGCCTCTCAATGTAAACCTACGGGAGGGGGCATGATAGCTATCACACGGGGGCGGGGGCGTGACGTCACATGCCGCTGGCCCTGCGAGCACGCTCCGGGGACTGATTAAAAAGGGGGTGCCGCGTGCATGATCCCGGGCGTCCCCAGCTGCGGGACTCACGCGATCAGGCATCTTATCCCCTATCCTTTGGATAGGGGATAAGATGTGTAATCACCGGAGTACCCCTTTAAGAATATATATCACCTATGTTATAACATTCTGGAATAAGACAATCAAAAACAGTAGTCATGCTTTTACTTAGTCACTCCCTTGTAAAAGAACATTTACATAACACATGTAAAGAAATTTAAAAATTTAAAAAGTTAACAAAAAAAGAAAACTCCACAAAAGATTGTTAATTTACAAGAAATATGACATGGCGGCATTGGAAACTTTACTAAATTACACATTTTGAGCACAAATACATATAAATTGCTATGCTCAGTTCAGTCCTCCTCCCCTACAGAATTCCTGTCCATCTGCAAAATTGGTGTATTTTTAACTATTTGCTTCTTTTATCACAAATAGAAGTAACATGAAAGTTTCCATTGCCCACAATCTCATAATCTGGTATTCCTAAATTTAAACATTCAAAAACAATTGAAGCTTTAAGGCCCCTTTCACACTACATAATTACTCAGAAAATCGGCATTAAAACGGTAGTTACCTAGTCCTATACGGCCGTTGGAAAATCCCATTATAGTCTATGAGATTTTTCTAATAGCCGTTTTAACCCGTTATTTTATGATGGAAGATAGTAATGGGAGAAATAGTTCATGAACTATTTCTCCCGTTACTATCTTCCGTCACAAATAATGGCCGTTATTAATAACGGGCTATAACGTGTTAAAACGGCTATTAGAAAAATCCCAAAGACTATAATGGGATTTTCTAACGGCCGTATAGGATTTTGTAACTGCCCTTTTGCTGACGATTTTCTGACGGAAGAATATATATCACCTGTTATAAAATTCTGGTATAAGATAATCAAAACATTTGTCATGCTTTTAGTCACTCCCTTGCGAAAGAACATTGAAATAACACATATAAAGACAAATGAAAAGTTAACAAAAAAGGAAATTCCACAATAGATTGTTAATATACAAGGAATATGACATGGCGGCCTTGGAAACTTTACTAGATTGCATCTTTTGAGCACAGTTACAAATAAATCGCTATGCTCAGTTCAGGCCTCCTCCGCCCCTACAGCCTTCCTGTCCATCTCCAAAATTGGTGCATTTTTAACTATTTGCTTCTTTTATCACAAATAGTAGTAACATGAAAGTTTCCATTGCCCACAATCTCATAATCCGGTATTCCTAATTTTAAACATTCAAAAACAATTGAAGCTTTAAAGGGGTACTCCGGTCCTTACATATCTTATCCCCTATGCAAAGGATAGGGGATAAGATGCCTTATCGCGGGAGTCCCGCAGCTGGGGACACCCGGGATCATGCACGCGGCACCCAGTTTGTAATCAGTCCCCGGAGCGTGTTCCCTCCGGGTCTGATTACGGTCGACCGCAGGGCCGGCGGCGTGTGAAATCACGCCTCCGTGTGACGTCACGCTCCGCCTCTCAATGTAAGCCTACGGGAGGGGGCGTGTTAGCTATCATGCCCCCTCCCGTAGGTTTGCATTGAGGGGCGGAGCGTGACGTCACACGGGGGCGGGGGCGTGACGTCACATGCCGCTGGCCCTGCGAGCACGCTCCGGGGACTGATTAAAAAGGGGGTGCCGCGCGCATGATCCCGGGCGTCCCCAGCTGCGGGACTCCCGCGATCAGGCATCTTATCCCCTATCCTTTGGATAGGGGATAAGATGTGTAAGCACCGGAGTACCCCTTTAAGAATATATATCACCTATGTTATAACATTCTGGAATAAGACAATCAAAAACAGTAATCATGCTTTTACTTAGTCACTCCCTTGTAAAAGAACATTTACATAACACATGTACAGAAATTAAAAAATTTAAAAAGTTAACAAAAAAAGAAAACTCCACAAAAGATTGTTAATTTACAAGAAATATGACATGGTGGCATTGGAAACTTTACTAGATTACACATTTTGAGCACAAATACATATAAATTGCTATGCTCAGTTCAGTCCTCCTCCCCTACAGAATTCCTGTCCATCTCCAAAATTGGTGTATTTTTAACTATTTGCTTCTTTTATCACAAATAGTAGTAACATGAAAGTTTCCATTGCCCACAATTTCATAATCTGGTATTCCTAAATTTAAACATTCAAAAACAATTGAAGCTTTAAGGCCCCTTTCACACTACATAATTACTCAGAAAATCGGCATTAAAATGGTAGTTACCTAGTCCTATACGGCCGTTGGAAAATCCCATTATAGTCTATGAGATTTTTCTAATAGCCGTTTTAACCCGTTATTTTATGATGGAAGATAGTAATGGGAGAAATAGTTCATGAACTATTTCTCCCGTTACTATCTTCCGTCACAAATAATGGCCGTTATTAATAACGGGCTATAACGTGTTAAAACGGCTATTAGAAAAATCCCACAGACTATAATGGGATTTTCTAACGTCCGTATAGGATTTTGTAACTGCCCTTTTGCTGACGATTTTCTGACGGAAGAATATATATCACCTGTTATAAAATTCTGGTATAAGATAATCAAAACAGTTGTCATGCTTTTAGTCACTCCCTTGCGAAAGAACATTGAAATAAGACATATAAAGACAAATGAAAAGTTAACAAAATAGGAAATTCCGCAATAGATTGTTAATATACAAGGAATATGACATGGCGGCCTTGGAAACTTTACTAGATTGCATCTTTTGAGCACAGTTACAAATAAATCGCTATGCTCAGTTCAGGCCTCCTCCGCCCCTACAGCCTTCCTGTCCATCTCCAAAATTGGTGCATTTTTAACTATTTGCTTCTTTTATCACAAATAGTAGTAACATGAAAGTTTCCATTGCCCACAATCTCATAATCCGGTATTCCTAATTTTAAACATTCAAAAACAATTGAAGCTTTAAAGGGGTACTCCGGTGCTTACATATCTTATCCCCTATGCAAAGGATAGGGGATTAGATGCCTTATCGCGGGAGTCCCGCAGCTGGGGACGCCCGGGATCATGCACGCGGAACCCAGTTTGTAATCAGTCCCCGGAGCGTGTTCGCTCCGGGTCTGATTACGGTCGACCGCAGGGCCGGCGGCGTGTGAAATCACGCCCCCGTGTGACGTCACGCTCCACCTCTCAATGCAAGCCTACGGGAGGGGGCGTGATAGCTATCATGCCCCCTCCCGTAGGTTTGCATTGAGGGGCGGAGCGTGACGTCATACAGGGGCGGGGGCGTGATGTCACGTGCCGCTGGCCCTGCGAGCACGCTCCGGGGACTGATTAAAAAGGGGGTGCCGCGTGCATGATCTCGGGCGTCCCCAGCTGCGGGACTCACACGATCAGGCATCTTATCCCCTATCCTTTGGATAGGGGATAAGATGTGTAAGCACCGGAGTACCCCTTTAAGAATATATATCACCTATGTTATAACATTCTGGAATAAGACAATCAAAAACAGTAGTCATGCTTTTACTTAGTCACTCCCTTGTAAAAGAACATTTACATAACACATGTAAAGAAATTTAAACATTTTAAAAGTTAACAAAAAAAGAAAACTCCACAAAAGTTTGTTAATTTACAAGAAATATGACATGGCGGCATTGGAAACTTTACTAGATTACACATTTTGAGCACAAATACATATAAATTGCTATGCTCAGTTCAGTCCTCCTCCCCTACAGAATTCCTGTCCATCTCCAAAATTGGTGTATTTTTAACTATTTGCTTCTTTTATCACAAATAGTAGTAACATGAAAGTTTCCATTGCCCACAATCTCATAATCTGGTATTCCTAAATTTAAACATTCAAAAACAATTGAAGCTTTAAGGCCCCTTTCACACTACATAATTACTCAGAAAATCGGCATTAAAACGGTAGTTACCTAGTCCTATACGGCCGTTGGAAAATCCCATTATAGTCTATGAGATTTTTCTAATAGCCGTTTTAACCCGTTATTTTATGATGGAAGATAGTAATGGGAGAAATAGTTCATGAACTATTTCTCCCGTTACTATCTTCCGTCACAAATAATGGCCGTTATTAATAACGGGCTATAACGTGTTAAAACGGCTATTAGAAAAATCCCACAGACTATAATGGGATTTTCTAACGTCCGTATAGGATTTTGTAACTGCCCTTTTGCTGACGATTTTCTGACAGAAGAATATATATCACCTGTTATAAAATTCTGGTATAAGATAATCAAAACAGTTGTCATGCTTTTACTCACTCCCTTGCGAAAGAACATTGATATAACACATATAAAGACAAATGAAAAGTTAACAAAAAAGGAAATTCCACAATAGATTGTTAATATACAAGGAATATGACATGGCGCCTTGGAAACTTTACTAGATTGCATCTTTTGAGCACAGTTACAAATAAATCGCTATGCTCAGTTCAGGCCTCCTCCGCCCCTACAGCCTTCCTGTCCATCTCCAAAATTGGTGCATTTTTAACTATTTGCTTCTTTTATCACAAATAGTAGTAACATGAAAGTTTCCATTGCCCACAATCTCATAATCCGGTATTCCTCATTTTAAACATTCAAAAACAATTGAAGCTTAAAAGGGTTACTCCGGTGCTTACATATCTTATCCCCTATGCAAAGGATAGGGGATAAGATGCCTGATCGCGGGAGTCCCGCAGCTGGGGACGCCCGGGATCATGCACGCGGCACCCAGTTTGTAATCAGTCCCCGGAGCGTGTTCGCTCCGGGTCTGATTACGGTCGACCGCAGGGCCGGCGGCGTGTGAAATCACGCCTCCGTGTGACGTCAAGCTCCGCCTCTCAATGTAAGCCTACGGGAGGGGGCGTGTTAGCTATCATGCCCCCTCCCGTAGGTTTGCATTGAGGGGCGGAGCGTGACGTCACACGGGGGCGGGGGTGTGACGTCACATGCCGCTGGCCCTGCGAGCACGCTCCGGGGACTGATTAAAAAGGGGGTGCCGCGCGCATGATCCCGGGCGTCCCCAGCTGCGGGACTCCCGCGATCAGGCATCTTATCCCCTATCCTTTGGATAGGGGATAAGATGTGTAAGCACCGGAGTACCCCTTTAAGAATATATATCACCTATGTTATAACATTCTGGAATAAGACAATCAAAAACAGTAATCATGCTTTTACTTAGTCACTCCCTTGTAAAAGAACATTTACATAACACATGTACAGAAATTTAAAAATTTAAAAAGTTAACAAAAAAAGAAAACTCCACAAAAGATTGTTAATTTACAAGAAATATGACATGGTGGCATTGGAAACTTTACTAGATTACACATTTTGAGCACAAATACATATAAATTGCTATGCTCAGTTCAGTCCTCCTCCCCTACAGAATTCCTGTCCATCTCCAAAATTGGTGTATTTTTAACTATTTGCTTCTTTTATCACAAATAGTAGTAACATGAAAGTTTCCATTGCCCACAATCTCATAATCTGGTATTCCTAAATTTAAACATTCAAAAACAATTGAATCTTTAAGGCCCCTTTCACACTACATAATTACTCAGAAAATTGGCATTAAAACGGTAGTTACCTAGTCCTATACGGCCGTTGGAAAATCCCATTATAGTCTATGAGATTTTTCTAATAGCCGTTTTAACCCGTTATTTTATGATGGAAGATAGTAATGGGAGAAATAGATCATGAACTATTTCTCCCGTTACTATCTTCCGTCACAAATAATGGCCGTTATTAATAACGGGCTATAACGTGTTAAAACGGCTATTAGAAAAATCCCACAGACTATAATGGGATTTTCGAACGGCCGTATAGGATTTTGTAACTGCCCTTTTGCTGACGATTTTCTGACGGAAGAATATATATCACCTGTTATAAAATTCTGGTATAAGATAATCAAAACAGTTGTCATGCTTTTAGTCACTCCCTTGCGAAAGAACATTGAAATAACACATATAAAGACAAATGAAAAGTTAACAAAAAAGGAAATTCCACAATAGATTGTTAATATACAAGGAATATGACATGGCGGCCTTGGAAACTTTACTAGATTGCATCTTTTGAGCACAGTTACAAATAAATCGCTATGCTCAGTTCAGGCCTCCTCCGCCCCTACAGCCTTCCTGTCCATCTCCAAAATTGGTGCATTTTTAACTATTTGCTTGTTTTATCACAAATAGTAGTTACATGAAAGTTTCCATTGCCCACAATCTCATAATCCGGTATTCCTAATTTTAAACATTCAAAAACAATTGAAGCTTTAAAGGGGTACTCCGGTGCTTACATATCTTATCCCCTATGCAAAGGATAGGGGATAAGATGCCTGATCGCGGGAGTCCCGCAGCTGGGGACGCCCGGGATCATGCACGCGGCACCCAGTTTGTAATCAGTCCCCGGAGCGTGTTCGCTCCGGGTCTGATTACGGTCGACCGCAGGGCCGGCGGCGTGTGAAATCACGCCCCCGTGTGACGTCACGCTCCGCCTCTCAATGCAAGCCTACGGGAGGGGGCATGATAGCTATTATGCCCCATCCAGTAGGTTTGCATTGAGGGGCGGAGCGTGACGTCACACGGGGGCGGGGGCGTGACGTCACATGCCGCTGGCCCTGCGAGCACGCTCCGGGGACTGATTAAAAAGGGGGTGCCGCGTGCATGATCCCGGGCGTCCCCAGCTGCGGGACTCCCGCGATCAGGCATCTTATCCCCTATCCTTTGGATAGGGGATAAGATGTGTAAGCACCGGAGTACCCCTTTAAGAATATATATCACCTATGTTATAACATTCTGGAATAAGACAATCAAAAACAGTAGTCATGCTTTTACTTAGTCACTCCCTTGTAAAAGAACATTTACATAACACATGTAAAGAAATTTAAAAAGTTAACAAAGAAAGAAAACTCCACAAAAGATTGTTAATTTACAAGAAATATGACATGGCGGCATTGGAAACTTTACTAGATTACACATTTTGAGCACAAATACATATAAATTGCTATGCTCAGTTCAGTCCTCCTCCCCTACAGAATTCCTGTCCATCTCCAAAATTGGTGTATTTTTAACTATTTGTTTCTTTTATCACAAATAGTAGTAACATGAAAGTTTCCATTGCCCACAATCTCATAATCTGGTATTCCTAAATTTAAACATTCAAAAACAATTGAAGCTTTAAGGCCCCTTTCACACTACATAATTACTCAGAAAATTGGCATTAAAACGGTAGTTACCTAGTCCTATACGGCCGTTGGAAAATCCCATTATAGTCTATGAGATTTTTCTAATAGCCGTTTTAACCCGTTATTTTATGATGGAAGATAGTAATGGGAGAAATAGTTCATGAACTATTTCTCCCGTTACTATCTTCCGTCACAAATAATGGCCGTTATTAATAACGGGCTATAACGTGTTAAAACGGCTATTAGAAAAATCCCACAGACTATAATGGGATTTTCGAACGGCCGTATAGGATTTTGTAACTGCCCTTTTGCTGACGATTTTCTGACGGAAGAATATATATCACCTGTTATAAAATTCTGGTATAAGATAATCAAAACAGTTGTCATGCTTTTAGTCACTCCCTTGCGAAAGAACATTGAAATAACACATATAAAGACAAATGAAAAGTTAACAAAAAAGGAAATTCCACAATAGATTGTTAATATACAAGGAATATGACATGGCGGCCTTGGAAACTTTACTAGATTGCATCTTTTGAGCACAGTTACAAATAAATCGCTATGCTCAGTTCAGGCCTCCTCCGCCCCTACAGCCTTCCTGTCCATCTCCAAAATTGGTGCATTTTTAACTATTTGCTTCTTTTATCACAAATAGTAGTAACATGAAAGTTTCCATTGCCCACAATCTCATAATCCGGTATTCCTAATTTTAAACATTCAAAAACAATTGAAGCTTTAAAGGGGTACTCCGGTGCTTACATATCTTATCCCCTATGCAAAGGATAGGGGATAAGATGCCTTATCGCGGGAGTCCCGCAGCTGGGCATGCCCGGGATCATGCACGCGGCACCCAGTTTGTAATCAGTCCCCGGAGCGTGTTCGCTCCTGGTCTGATTACGTCGACCGCAGGGCCGGCGGCGTGTGAAATCATGCCCCCGTGTGACGTCACGCTCCGCCTCTCAATGCAAGCCTACGGGAGGGGGCGTGTTAGCTATCATGCCCCCTCTCGTAGGTTTGCATTGAGGGGCGGAGCGTGACGTCATACGGGGGCGTGACGTCACATGCCGCTGGCCCTGTGAGCACGCTCCGGGGACTGATTAAAAAGGGGGTGCCGCGCGCATGTTCCCGGGCGTCCCCAGCTGCGGGACTCCCACGATCAGGCATCTTATCCCCTATCCTTTGGATAGGGGATAAGATGTGTAAGCACCGGAGTACCCCTTTAAGAATATATATCACCTATGTTATAACATTCTGGAACAAGACAATCAAAAACAGTAGTCATGCTTTTACTTAGTCACTCCCTTGTAAAAGAACATTTACATAACACATGTAAAGAAATTTAAAAATTTAAAAAGTTAACAAAAAAAGAAAACTCCACAAAAGATTGTTAATTTACAAGAAATATGACATGGCGGCATTGGAAACTTTACTAGATTACGCATTTTGAGCACAAATACATATAAATTGCTATGCTCAGTTCAGTCCTCCTCCCCTACAGAATTCCTGTCCATCTCCAAAATTGGTGTATTTTTAACTATTTGCTTCTTTTATCACAAATAGTAGTAACATGAAAGTTTCCATTGCCCACAATCTCATAATCTGGTATTCCTAAATTTAAACATTCAAAAACAATTGAAGCTTTAAGGCCCCTTTCACACTACACAATTACTCAGAAAATCGGCATTAAAACGGTAGTTACCTAGTCCTATACGGCCGTTGGAAAATCCCATTATAGTCTATGAGATTTTTCTAATAGCCGTTTTAACCCGTTATTTTATGATGGAAGATAGTAATGGGAGAAATAGTTCATGAACTATTCCTCCCGTTACTATCTTCCGTCACAAATAATGGCCGTTATTAATAACGGGCTATAACGTGTTAAAACGGCTATTAGAAAAATCCCACAGACTATAATGGGATTTTCTAACGTCCGTATAGGATTTTGTAACTGCCCTTTTGCTGACGATTTTCTGACGGAAGAATATATATCACCTGTTATAAAATTCTGGTATAAGATAATCAAAACAGTTGTCATGCTTTTAGTCACTCCCTTGCGAAAGAACATTGAAATAACACATATAAAGACAAATGAAAAGTTAACAAAAAAGGAAATTCCGCAATAGATTGTTAATATACAAGGAAGATGACATGGCGGCCTTGGAAACTTTACTAGATTGCATCTTTTGAGCACAGTTACAAATAAATCGCTATGCTCAGTTCAGGCCTCCTCCGCCCCTACAGCCTTCCTGTCCATCTCCAAAATTGGTGCATGTTTAACTATTTGCTTCTTTTATCACAAATAGTAGTAACATGAAAGTTTCCATTGCCCACAATCTCATAATCCGGTATTCCTCATTTTAAACATTCAAAAACAATTGAAGCTTTAAAGGGGTACTCCGGTGCTTACATATCTTATCCCCTATGCAAAGGATAGGGGATAAGATGCCTTATCGCGGGAGTCCCGCAGCTGGGGACACCCGGGATCATGCACGCGGCACCCAGTTTGTAATCAGTCCACGGAGCGTGTTCGCTCCGGGTCTGATTACGGTCGACCGCAGGGCCGGCGGCGTGTGAAATCACGCCCCCGTGTGACGTCACGCTCCGCCTCTCAATGCAAGCCTACGGGAGGGGGCGTGATAGCTATCATGCCCCCTCCCGTAGGTTTGCATTGAGGGGCGGAGCGTGACGTCACACGGGGGCGGGGGCGTGACGTCACATGCCGCTGGCCCTGCGAGCACGCTCCGGGGACTGATTAAAAAGGGGGTGCCGCGCGCATGATCCCGGGCGTCCCCAGCTGCGGGACTCCCGCGATCAGGCATCTTATCCCCTATCCTTTGGATAGGGGATAAGATGTGTAAGCACCGGAGTACCCCTTTAAGAATATATATCACCTATGTTATAACATTCTGGAATAAGACAATCAAAAACAGTAATCATGCTTTTACTTAGTCACTCCCTTGTAAAAGAACATTTACATAACACATGTACAGAAATTTAAAAATTTAAAAAGTTAACAAAAAAAGAAAACTCCACAAAAGATTGTTAATTTACAAGAAATATGACATGGTGGCATTGGAAACTTTACTAGATTACACATTTTGAGCACAAATACATATAAATTGCTATGCTCAGTTCAGTCCTCCTCCCCTACAGAATTCCTGTCCATCTCCAAAATTGGTGTATTTTTAACTATTTGCTTCTTTTATCACAAATAGTAGTAACATGAAAGTTTCCATTGCCCACAATCTCATAATCTGGTATTCCTAAATTTAAACATTCAAAAACAATTGAAGCTTTAAGGCCCCTTTCACACTACATAATTACTCAGAAAATTGGCATTAAAACGGTAGTTACCTAGTCCTATACGGCCGTTGGAAAATCCCATTATAGTCTATGAGATTTTTCTAATAGCCGTTTTAACCCGTTATTTTATGATGGAAGATAGTAATGGGAGAAATAGATCATGAACTATTTCTCCCGTTACTATCTTCCGTCACAAATAATGGCCGTTATTAATAACGGGCTATAACGTGTTAAAACGGCTATTAGAAAAATCCCACAGACTATAATGGGATTTTCGAACGGCCGTATAGGATTTTGTAACTGCCCTTTTGCTGACGATTTTCTGACGGAAGAATATATATCACCTGTTATAAAATTCTGGTATAAGATAATCAAAACAGTTGTCATGCTTTTAGTCACTCCCTTGCGAAAGAACATTGAAATAACACATATAAAGACAAATGAAAAGTTAACAAAAAAGGAAATTCCACAATAGATTGTTAATATACAAGGAATATGACATGGCGGCCTTGGAAACTTTACTAGATTGCATCTTTTGAGCACAGTTACAAATAAATCGCTATGCTCAGTTCAGGCCTCCTCCGCCCCTACAGCCTTCCTGTCCATCTCCAAAATTGGTGCATTTTTAACTATTTGCTTCTTTTATCACAAATAGTAGTTACATGAAAGTTTCCATTGCCCACAATCTCATAATCCGGTATTCCTAATTTTAAACATTCAAAAACAATTGAAGCTTTAAAGGGGTACTCCGGTGCTTACATATCTTATCCCCTATGCAAAGGATAGGGGATAAGATGCCTTATCGCGGGAGTCCCGCAGCTGGGCATGCCCGGGATCATGCACGCGGCACCCAGTTTGTAATCAGTCCCCGGAGCGTGTTCGCTCCTGGTCTGATTACGTCGACCGCAGGGCCGGCGGCGTGTGAAATCATGCCCCCGTGTGACGACACGCTCCGCCTCTCAATGCAAGCCTACGGGAGGGGGCGTGTTAGCTATCATGCCCCCTCTCGTAGGTTTGCATTGAGGGGCGGAGCGTGACGTCATACGGGGGCGGGGGCGTGACGTCACATGCCGCTGGCCCTGTGAGCACGCTCCGGGGACTGATTAAAAAGGGGGTGCCGCGCGCATGTTCCCGGGCGTCCCCAGCTGCGGGACTCCCACGATCAGGCATCTTATCCCCTATCCTTTGGATAGGGGATAAGATGTGTAAGCACCGGAGTACCCCTTTAAGAATATATATCACCTATGTTATAACATTCTGGAACAAGACAATCAAAAACAGTAGTCATGCTTTTACTTAGTCACTCCCTTGTAAAAGAACATTTACATAACACATGTAAAGAAATTTAAAAATTTAAAAAGTTAACAAAAAAAGAAAACTCCACAAAAGATTGTTAATTTACAAGAAATATGACATGGCGGCATTGGAAACTTTACTAGATTACGCATTTTGAGCACAAATACATATAAATTGCTATGCTCAGTTCAGTCCTCCTCCCCTACAGAATTCCTGTCCATCTCCAAAATTGGTGTATTTTTAACTATTTGCTTCTTTTATCACAAATAGTAGTAACATGAAAGTTTCCATTGCCCACAATCTCATAATCTGGTATTCCTAAATTTAAACATTCAAAAACAATTGAAGCTTTAAGGCCCCTTTCACACTACACAATTACTCAGAAAATCGGCATTAAAACGGTAGTTACCTAGTCCTATACGGCCGTTGGAAAATCCCATTATAGTCTATGAGATTTTTCTAATAGCCGTTTTAACCCGTTATTTTATGATGGAAGATAGTAATGGGAGAAATAGTTCATGAACTATTCCTCCCGTTACTATCTTCCGTCACAAATAATGGCCGTTATTAATAACGGGCTATAACGTGTTAAAACGGCTATTAGAAAAATCCCACAGACTATAATGGGATTTTCTAACGTCCGTATAGGATTTTGTAACTGCCCTTTTGCTGACGATTTTCTGACGGAAGAATATATATCACCTGTTATAAAATTCTGGTATAAGATAATCAAAACAGTTGTCATGCTTTTAGTCACTCCCTTGCGAAAGAACATTGAAATAACACATATAAAGACAAATGAAAAGTTAACAAAAAAGGAAATTCCGCAATAGATTGTTAATATACAAGGAAGATGACATGGCGGCCTTGGAAACTTTACTAGATTGCATCTTTTGAGCACAGTTACAAATAAATCGCTATGCTCAGTTCAGGCCTCCTCCGCCCCTACAGCCTTCCTGTCCATCTCCAAAATTGGTGCATTTTTAACTATTTGCTTCTTTTATCACAAATAGTAGTAACATGAAAGTTTCCATTGCCCACAATCTCATAATCCGGTATTCCTAATTTTAAACATTCAAAAACAATTGAAGCTTAAAAGGGGTACTCCGGTGCTTACATATCTTATCCCCTATGCAAAGGATAGGGGATAAGATGCCTTATCACGGGAGTCCCGCAGCTGGGGACACCCGGGATCATGCACGCGGCACCCAGTTTGTAATCAGTCCCCGGAGCGTGTTCGCTCCGGGTCTGATTACGGTCGACCGCAGGGCCAGCGGCGTGTGAAATCACGCCCCCGTGTAACGTTACGCTCCGCCTCTCAATGCAAGCCTACGGGAGGGGGCGTGATAGCTATCATGCCCCCTCCCGTAGGTTTGCATTGAGGGGCGGAGCGTGACGTCACACGGGGGCGGGGGCGTGACGTCACATGCCGCTGGCCCTACGAGCACGCTCCGGGGACTGATTAAAAAGGGGGTGCCGCGCGCATGATCCCGGGCGTCCCCAGCTGCGGGACTCCCGCGATCAGGCATCTTATCACCTATCCTTTGGATAGGGGATAAGATGTGTAAGCACCGGAGTACCCCTTTAAGAATATATATCACCTATGTTATAACAATCTGGAATAAGACAATCAAAAACAGTAGTCATGCTGTTACTTAGTCACTCCCTTGTAAAAGAACATTTACATAACACATGTAAAGAAATTTAAAAATTTCAAAAGTTAACAAAAAAAGAAAACTCCACAAAAGATTGTTAATTTACAAGAAATATGACATGGCGGCCTTGGAAACTTTACTAGATTGCATCTTTTGAGCACAGTTACAAATAAATCGCTATGCTCAGTTCAGGCCTCCTCCGCCCCTACAGCCTTCCTGTCCATCTCCAAAATTGGTGCATTTTTAACTATTTGCTTCTTTTATCACAAATAGTAGTAACATGAAAGTTTCCATTGCCCACAATCTCATAATCCGGTATTCCTAATTTTAAACATTCAAAAACAATTGAATCTTAAAAGGGGTACTCCGGTGCTTACATATCTTATCCCCTATGCAAAGGATAGGGGATAAGATGCCTGATCGCGGGAGTCCCGCAGCTGGGGACGCCCGGGATCATGCACGCGGCACCCAGTTTGTAATCAGTCCCCGGAGCGTGTTCGCTCCGGGTCTGATTACGGTCGACCGCAGGGCCGGCGGCGTGTGAAATCACGCCCCCGTGTGACGTCACGCTCCGCCTCTCAATGCAAGCCTACGGGAGGGGGCATGATAGCTATTATGCCCCATCCAGTAGGTTTGCATTGAGGGGCGGAGCGTGACGTCACACGGGGCGGGGGCGTGACGTCACATGCCGCTGGCCCTGCGAGCACGCTCCGGGGACTGATTAAAAAGGGGGTGCCGCGTGCATGATCCCGGGCGTCCCCAGCTGCGGGACTCCCGCGATCAGGCATCTTATCCCCTATCCTTTGGATAGGGGATAAGATGTGTAAGCACCGGAGTACCCCTTTAAGAATATATATCACCTATGTTATAACATTCTGGAATAAGACAATCAAAAACAGTAGTCATGCTTTTACTTAGTCACTCCCTTGTAAAAGAACATTTACATAACACATGTAAAGAAATTTAAAAAGTTAACAAAGAAAGAAAACTCCACAAAAGATTGTTAATTTACAAGAAATATGACATGGCGGCATTGGAAACTTTACTAGATTACACATTTTGAGCACAAATACATATAAATTGCTATGCTCAGTTCAGTCCTCCTCCCCTACAGAATTCCTGTCCATCTCCAAAATTGGTGTATTTTTAACTATTTGTTTCTTTTATCACAAATAGTAGTAACATGAAAGTTTCCATTGCCCACAATCTCATAATCTGGTATTCCTAAATTTAAACATTCAAAAACAATTGAAGCTTTAAGGCCCCTTTCACACTACATAATTACTCAGAAAATTGGCATTAAAACGGTAGTTACCTAGTCCTATACGGCCGTTGGAAAATCCCATTATAGTCTATGAGATTTTTCTAATAGCCGTTTTAACCCGTTATTTTATGATGGAAGATAGTAATGGGAGAAATAGTTCATGAACTATTTCTCCCGTTACTATCTTCCGTCACAAATAATGGCCGTTATTAATAACGGGCTATAACGTGTTAAAACGGCTATTAGAAAAATCCCACAGACTATAATGGGATTTTCGAACGGCCGTATAGGATTTTGTAACTGCCCTTTTGCTGACGATTTTCTGACGGAAGAATATATATCACCTGTTATAAAATTCTGGTATAAGATAATCAAAACAGTTGTCATGCTTTTAGTCACTCCCTTGCGAAAGAACATTGAAATAACACATATAAAGACAAATGAAAAGTTAACAAAAAAGGAAATTCCACAATAGATTGTTAATATACAAGGAATATGACATGGCGGCCTTGGAAACTTTACTAGATTGCATCTTTTGAGCACAGTTACAAATAAATCGCTATGCTCAGTTCAGGCCTCCTCCGCCCCTACAGCCTTCCTGTCCATCTCCAAAATTGGTGCATTTTTAACTATTTGCTTCTTTTATCACAAATAGTAGTAACATGAAAGTTTCCATTGCCCACAATCTCATAATCCGGTATTCCTAATTTTAAACATTCAAAAACAATTGAAGCTTTAAAGGGGTACTCCGGTGCTTACATATCTTATCCCCTATGCAAAGGATAGGGGATAAGATGCCTTATCGCGGGAGTCCCGCAGCTGGGCATGCCCGGGATCATGCACGCGGCACCCAGTTTGTAATCAGTCCCCGGAGCGTGTTCGCTCCTGGTCTGATTACGTCGACCGCAGGGCCGGCGGCGTGTGAAATCATGCCCCCGTGTGACGTCACGCTCCGCCTCTTAATGCAAGCCTACGGGAGGGGGCGTGTTAGCTATCATGCCCCCTCTCGTAGGTTTGCATTGAGGGGCGGAGCGTGACGTCATACGGGGGCGGGGGCGTGACGTCACATGCCGCTGGCCCTGTGAGCACGCTCCGGGGACTGATTAAAAAGGGGGTGCCGCGCGCATGTTCCCGGGCGTCCCCAGCTGCGGGACTCCCACGATCAGGCATCTTATCCCCTATCCTTTGGATAGGGGATAAGATGTGTAAGCACCGGAGTACCCCTTTAAGAATATATATCACCTATGTTATAACATTCTGGAACAAGACAATCAAAAACAGTAGTCATGCTTTTACTTAGTCACTCCCTTGTAAAAGAACATTTACATAACACATGTAAAGAAATTTAAAAATTTAAAAAGTTAACAAAAAAAGAAAACTCCACAAAAGATTGTTAATTTACAAGAAATATGACATGGCGGCATTGGAAACTTTACTAGATTACGCATTTTGAGCACAAATACATATAAATTGCTATGCTCAGTTCAGTCCTCCTCCCCTACAGAATTCCTGTCCATCTCCAAAATTGGTGTATTTTTAACTATTTGCTTCTTTTATCACAAATAGTAGTAACATGAAAGTTTCCATTGCCCACAATCTCATAATCTGGTATTCCTAAATTTAAACATTCAAAAACAATTGAAGCTTTAAGGCCCCTTTCACACTACACAATTACTCAGAAAATCAGCATTAAAACGGTAGTTACCTAGTCCTATACGGCCGTTGGAAAATCCCATTATAGTCTATGAGATTTTTCTAATAGCCGTTTTAACCCGTTATTTTATGATGGAAGATAGTAATGGGAGAAATAGTTCATGAACTATTCCTCCCGTTACTATCTTCCGTCACAAATAATGGCCGTTATTAATAACGGGCTATAACGTGTTAAAACGGCTATTAGAAAAATCCCACAGACTATAATGGGATTTTCTAACGTCCGTATAGGATTTTGTAACTGCCCTTTTGCTGACGATTTTCTGACGGAAGAATATATATCACCTGTTATAAAATTCTGGTATAAGATAATCAAAACAGTTGTCATGCTTTTAGTCACTCCCTTGCGAAAGAACATTGAAATAACACATATAAAGACAAATGAAAAGTTAACAAAAAAGGAAATTCCGCAATAGATTGTTAATATACAAGGAAGATGACATGGCGGCCTTGGAAACTTTACTAGATTGCATCTTTTGAGCACAGTTACAAATAAATCGCTATGCTCAGTTCAGGCCTCCTCCGCCCCTACAGCCTTCCTGTCCATCTCCAAAATTGGTGCATTTTTAACTATTTGCTTCTTTTATCACAAATAGTAGTAACATGAAAGTTTCCATTGCCCACAATCTCATAATCCGGTATTCCTAATTTTAAACATTCAAAAACAATTGAAGCTTAAAAGGGGTACTCCGGTGCTTACATATCTTATCCCCTATGCAAAGGATAGGGGATAAGATGCCTTATCGTGGGAGTCCCGCAGCTGGGGACACCCGGGATCATGCACGCAGCACCCAGTTTGTAATCAGTCCCCGGAGCGTGTTCGCTCCGGGTCTGATTACGGTCGACCGCAGGGCCAGCGGCGTGTGAAATCACGCCCCCGTGTGACGTTACGCTCCGCCTCTCAATGCAAGCCTACGGGAGGGGGCGTGATAGCTATCATGCCCCCTCCCGTAGGTTTGCATTGAGGGGCGGAGCGTGACGTCACACGGGGGCGGGGGCGTGACGTCACATGCCGCTGGCCCTGCGAGCACGCTCCGGGGACTGATTAAAAAGGGGGTGCCGCGTGCATGATCCCGGGCGTCCCCAGCTGCGGGACTCACGCGATCAGGCATCTTATCCCCTATCCTTTGGATAGGGGATAAGATGTGTAAGCACCGGAGTACCCCTTTAAGAATATATATCACCTATGTTATAACATTCTGGAATAAGACAATCAAAAACAGTAGTCATGCTTTTACTTAGTCACTCCCTTGTAAAAGAACATTTACATAACACATGTAAAGAAATTTAAAAATTTTAAAAGTTAACAAAAAAAGAAAACTCCACAAAAGATTGTTAATTTACAAGAAATATGACATGGCAGCATTGGAAACTTTACTAGATTAAACATTTTGAGCACAAATACATATAAATTGCTATGCTCAGTTCAGTCCTCCTCCCCTACAGAATTCCTGTCCATCTCCAAAATTGGTGTATTTTTAACTATTTGTTTCTTTTATCACAAATAGTAGTAACATGAAAGTTTCCATTGCCCACAATCTCATAATCTGGTATTCCTAAATTTAAACATTCAAAAACAATTGAAGCTTTAAGGCCCCTTTCACACTACATAATTACTCAGAAAATCGGCATTAAAACGGTAGTTACCTAGTCCTATACGGCCGTTGGAAAATCCCATTATAGTCTATGAGATTTTTCTAATAGCCGTTTTAACCCGTTATTTTATGATAGAAGATAGTAATGGGAGAAATAGTTCATGAACTATTTCTCCCGTTACTATCTTCCGTCACAAATAATGGCCGTTATTAATAACGGGCTATAACGTGTTAAAACAGCTATTAGAAAAATCCCACAGACTATAATGGGATTTTCTAACGTCCGTATAGGATTTTGTAACTGCCCTTTTGCTGACGATTTTCTGACGGAAGAATATATATCACCTGTTATAAAATTCTGGTATAAGATAATCAAAACAGTTGTCATGCTTTTAGTCACTCCCTTGCGAAAGAACATTGAAATAACACATATAAAGACAAATGAAAAGTTAACAAAAAAGGAAATTCCGCAATAGATTGTTAATATACAAGGAATATGACATGGCGGCCTTGGAAACTTTACTAGATTGCATCTTTTGAGCACAGTTACAAATAAATCGCTATGCTCAGTTCAGGCCTCCTCCGCCCCTACAGCCTTCCTGTCCATCTCCAAAATTGGTGCATTTTTAACTATTTGCTTCTTTTATCACAAATAGTAGTAACATGAAAGTTTCCATTGCCCACAATCTCATAATCCGGTATTCCTAATTTTAAACATTCAAAAACAATTGAATCTTAAAAGGGGTACTCCGGTGCTTACATATCTTATCCCCTATGCAAAGGATAGGGGATAAGATGCCTTATCGCGGGAGTCCCGCAGCTGGGGACACCCGGGATCATGCACGCGGCACCCAGTTTGTAATCAGTCCCCGGAGCGTGTTCGCTCCGGGTCTGATTACGGTCGACCGCAGGGCCTGCGGCGTGTGAAATCACGCCCCCGTGTGACGTCACGCTCCGCCTCTCAATGCAAGCCTACGGGAGGGGGCATGATAGCTATCATGCCCCCTCCCGTAGGTTTGCATTGAGGGGCGGAGCGTGACTTCACACGGGGGAGGGGGCGTGACGTCACATGCCGCTGGCCCTGCGAGCACGCTCCGGGGACTGATTAAAAAGGGGGTGCCGCGCGCATGATCCCGGGCGTCCCCAGCTGCGGGACTCCCGCGATCAGGCATCTTATCCCCTATCCTTTGGATAGGGGATAAGATGTGTAAGCACCGGAGTACCCCTTTAAGAATATATATCACCTATGTTATAACATTCTGGAATAAGACAATCAAAAACAGTAGTCATGCTGTTACTTAGTCACTCCCTTGTAAAAGAACATTTACATAACACATGTAAAGAAATTTAAAAATTTAAAAAGTTAACAAAAAAAGAAAACTCCACAAAAGATTGTTAATTTACAAGAAATATGACATGGCGGCCTTGGAAACTTTACTAGATTGCATCTTTTGAGCACAGTTACAAATAAATCGCTATGCTCAGTTCAGGCCTCCTCCGCCCCTACTGCCTTCCTGTCCATCTCCAAAATTGGTGCATTTTTAACTATTTGCTTCTTTTATCACAAATAGTAGTAACATAAAAGTTTCCATTGCCCACAATCTCATAATCCGGTATTCCTAATTTTAAACATTCAAAAACAATTGAAGCTTTAAAGGGGTACTCCGGTGCTTACATATCTTATCCCCTATGCAAAGGATAGGGGATAAGATGCCTTATCGCGGGAGTCCCGCAGCTGGGGACACCCGGGATCATGCACGCGGCACCCAGTTTGTAATCAGTCCCCGGAGCGTGTTCGCTCCGGGTCTGATTACGGTCGACCGCAGGGCCTGCGGCGTGTGAAATCACGCCCCCGTGTGACGTCACGCTCCGCCTCTCAATGCAAGCCTACGGGAGGGGGCATGATAGCTATCATGCCCCCTCCCGTAGGTTTGCATTGAGGGGCGGAGCGTGACTTCACACGGGGGAGGGGGCGTGACGTCACATGCCGCTGGCCCTGCGAGCACGCTCCGGGGACTGATTAAAAAGGGGGTGCCGCGCGCATGATCCCGGGCGTCCCCAGCTGCGGGACTCCCGCGATCAGGCATCTTATCCCCTATCCTTTGGATAGGGGATAAGATGTGTAAGCACCGGAGTACCCCTTTAAGAATATATATCACCTATGTTATAACATTCTGGAATAAGACAATCAAAAACAGTAGTCATGCTGTTACTTAGTCACTCCCTTGTAAAAGAACATTTACATAACACATGTAAAGAAATTTAAAAATTTAAAAAGTTAACAAAAAAAGAAAACTCCACAAAAGATTGTTAATTTACAAGAAATATGACATGGCGGCATTGGAAACTTTACTAGATTACACATTTTGAGCACAAATACATATAAATTGCTATGCTCAGTTCAGTCCTTCTCCCCTACAGAATTCCTGTTCATCTCCAAAATTGGTGTATTTTTAACTATTTGCTTCTTTTATCACAAATAGTAGTAACATGAAAGTTTCCATTGCCCACAATCTCATAATCTGGTATTCCTAAATTTAAACATTCAAAAACAATTGAAGCTTTAAGGCCCCTTTCACACTACACAATTACTCAGAAAATCGGCATTAAAACGGTAGTTACCTAGTCCTATACGGCCGTTGGAAAATCCCATTATAGTCTATGAGATTTTTCTAATAGCCGTTTTAACCCGTTATTTTATGATGGAAGATAGTAATGGGAGAAATAGTTCATGAACTATTTCTCCCGTTACTATCTTCCGTCACAAATAATGGCCGTTATTAATAACGGGCTATAACGTGTTAAAACGGCTATTAGAAAAATCCCACAGACTATAATGGGATTTTCTAACGTCCGTATAGGATTTTGTAACTGCCCTTTTGCTGACGATTTTCTGACGGAAGAATATATATCACCTGTTATAAAATTCTGGTATAAGATAATCAAAACAGTTGTCATGCTTTTAGTCACTCCCTTGCGAAAGAACATTGAAATAACACATATAAAGACAAATGAAAAGTTAACAAAAAAGGAAATTCCACAATAGATTGTTAATATACAAGGAATATGACATGGCGGCCTTGGAAACTTTACTAGATTGCATCTTTTGAGCACAGTTACAAATAAATCGCTATGCTCAGTTCAGGCCTCCTCCGCCCCTACAGCCTTCCTGTCCATCTCCAAAATTGGTGCATTTTTAACTATTTGCTTCTTTTATCACAAATAGTAGTAACATGAAAGTTTCCATTGCCCACAATCTCATAATCCGGTATTCCTAATTTTAAACATTCAAAAACAATTGAAGCTTTAAAGGGGTACTCCGGTGCTTACATATCTTATCCCCTATGCAAAGGATAGGGGATAAGATGCCTTATCGCGGGAGTCCCGCAGCTGGGCATGCCCGGGATCATGCACGCGGCACCCAGTTTGTAATCAGTCCCCGGAGCGTGTTCGCTCCTGGTCTGATTACGTCGACCGCAGGGCCGGCGGCGTGTGAAATCATGCCCCCGTGTGACGTCACGCTCCGCCTCTCAATGCAAGCCTACGGGAGGGGGCGTGTTAGCTATCATGCCCCCTCTCGTAGGTTTGCATTGAGGGGCGGAGCGTGACGTCATACGGGGGCGGGGGCGTGACGTCACATGCCGCTGGCCCTGTGAGCACGCTCCGGGGACTGATTAAAAAGGGGGTGCCGCGCGCATGTTCCCGGGCGTCCCCAGCTGCGGGACTCCCACGATCAGGCATCTTATCCCCTATCCTTTGGATAGGGGATAAGATGTGTAAGCACCGGAGTACCCCTTTAAGAATATATATCACCTATGTTATAACATTCTGGAACAAGACAATCAAAAACAGTAGTCATGCTTTTACTTAGTCACTCCCTTGTAAAAGAACATTTACATAACACATGTAAAGAAATTTAAAAATTTAAAAAGTTAACAAAAAAAGAAAACTCCACAAAAGATTGTTAATTTACAAGAAATATGACATGGCGGCATTGGAAACTTTACTAGATTACGCATTTTGAGCACAAATACATATAAATTGCTATGCTCAGTTCAGTCCTCCTCCCCTACAGAATTCCTGTCCATCTCCAAAATTGGTGTATTTTTAACTATTTGCTTCTTTTATCACAAATAGTAGTAACATGAAAGTTTCCATTGCCCACAATCTCATAATCTGGTATTCCTAAATTTAAACATTCAAAAACAATTGAAGCTTTAAGGCCCCTTTCACACTACACAATTACTCAGAAAATCGGCATTAAAACGGTAGTTACCTAGTCCTATACGGCCGTTGGAAAATCCCATTATAGTCTATGAGATTTTTCTAATAGCCGTTTTAACCCGTTATTTTATGATGGAAGATAGTAATGGGAGAAATAGTTCATGAACTATTCCTCCCGTTACTATCTTCCGTCACAAATAATGGCCGTTATTAATAACGGGCTATAACGTGTTAAAACGGCTATTAGAAAAATCCCACAGACTATAATGGGATTTTCTAACGTCCGTATAGGATTTTGTAACTGCCCTTTTGCTGACGATTTTCTGACGGAAGAATATATATCACCTGTTATAAAATTCTGGTATAAGATAATCAAAACAGTTGTCATGCTTTTAGTCACTCCCTTGCGAAAGAACATTGAAATAACACATATAAAGACAAATGAAAAGTTAACAAAAAAGGAAATTCCGCAATAGATTGTTAATATACAAGGAAGATGACATGGCGGCCTTGGAAACTTTACTAGATTGCATCTTTTGAGCACAGTTACAAATAAATCGCTATGCTCAGTTCAGGCCTCCTCCGCCCCTACAGCCTTCCTGTCCATCTCCAAAATTGGTGCATTTTTAACTATTTGCTTCTTTTATCACAAATAGTAGTAACATGAAAGTTTCCATTGCCCACAATCTCATAATCCGGTATTCCTAATTTTAAACATTCAAAAACAATTGAAGCTTAAAAGGGGTACTCCGGTGCTTACATATCTTATCCCCTATGCAAAGGATAGGGGATAAGATGCCTTATCGCGGGAGTCCCGCAGCTGGGGACACCCGGGATCATGCACGCGGCACCCAGTTTGTAATCAGTCCCCGGAGCGTGTTCGCTCCGGGTCTGATTACGGTCGACCGCAGGGCCAGCGGCGTGTGAAATCACACCCCCGTGTGACGTTACGCTCCGCCTCTCAATGCAAGCCTACGGGAGGGGGCGTGATAGCTATCATTCCCCCTCCCGTAGGTTTGCATTGAGGGGCGGAGCGTGACGTCACACGGGGGCGGGGGCGTGACGTCACATGCCGCTGGCCCTACGAGCACGCTCCGGGGACTGATTAAAAAGGGGGTGCCGCGCGCATGATCCCGGGCGTCCCCAGCTGCGGGACTCCCGCGATCAGGCATCTTATCACCTATCCTTTGGATAGGGGATAAGATGTGTAAGCACCGGAGTACCCCTTTAAGAATATATATCACCTATGTTATAACAATCTGGAATAAGACAATCAAAAACAGTAGTCATGCTGTTACTTAGTCACTCCCTTGTAAAAGAACATTTACATAACACATGTAAAGAAATTTAAAAATTTCAAAAGTTAACAAAAAAAGAAAACTCCACAAAAGATTGTTAATTTACAAGAAATATGACATGGCGGCCTTGGAAACTTTACTAGATTGCATCTTTTGAGCACAGTTACAAATAAATCGCTATGCTCAGTTCAGGCCTCCTCCGCCCCTACAGCCTTCCTGTCCATCTCCAAAATTGGTGCATTTTTAACTATTTGCTTCTTTTATCACAAATAGTAGTAACATGAAAGTTTCCATTGCCCACAATCTCATAATCCGGTATTCCTAATTTTAAACATTCAAAAACAATTGAATCTTAAAAGGGGTACTCCGGTGCTTACATATCTTATCCCCTATGCAAAGGATAGGGGATAAGATGCCTGATCGCGGGAGTCCCGCAGCTGGGGACGCCCGGGATCATGCACGCGGCACCCAGTTTGTAATCAGTCCCCGGAGCGTGTTCGCTCCGGGTCTGATTACGGTCGACCGCAGGGCCGGCGGCGTGTGAAATCACGCCCCCGTGTGACGTCACGCTCCGCCTCTCAATGCAAGCCTACGGGAGGGGGCATGATAGCTATTATGCCCCATCCAGTAGGTTTGCATTGAGGGGCGGAGCGTGACGTCACACGGGGGCGGGGGCGTGACGTCACATGCCGCTGGCCCTGCGAGCACGCTCCGGGGACTGATTAAAAAGGGGGTGCCGCGTGCATGATCCCGGGCGTCCCCAGCTGCGGGACTCCCGCGATCAGGCATCTTATCCCCTATCCTTTGGATAGGGGATAAGATGTGTAAGCACCGGAGTACCCCTTTAAGAATATATATCACCTATGTTATAACATTCTGGAATAAGACAATCAAAAACAGTAGTCATGCTTTTACTTAGTCACTCCCTTGTAAAAGAACATTTACATAACACATGTAAAGAAATTTAAAAAGTTAACAAAGAAAGAAAACTCCACAAAAGATTGTTAATTTACAAGAAATATGACATGGCGGCATTGGAAACTTTACTAGATTACACATTTTGAGCACAAATACATATAAATTGCTATGCTCAGTTCAGTCCTCCTCCCCTACAGAATTCCTGTCCATCTCCAAAATTGGTGTATTTTTAACTATTTGTTTCTTTTATCACAAATAGTAGTAACATGAAAGTTTCCATTGCCCACAATCTCATAATCTGGTATTCCTAAATTTAAACATTCAAAAACAATTGAAGCTTTAAGGCCCCTTTCACACTACATAATTACTCAGAAAATTGGCATTAAAACGGTAGTTACCTAGTCCTATACGGCCGTTGGAAAATCCCATTATAGTCTATGAGATTTTTCTAATAGCCGTTTTAACCCGTTATTTTATGATGGAAGATAGTAATGGGAGAAATAGTTCATGAACTATTTCTCCCGTTACTATCTTCCGTCACAAATAATGGCCGTTATTAATAACGGGCTATAACGTGTTAAAACGGCTATTAGAAAAATCCCACAGACTATAATGGGATTTTCGAACGGCCGTATAGGATTTTGTAACTGCCCTTTTGCTGACGATTTTCTGACGGAAGAATATATATCACCTGTTATAAAATTCTGGTATAAGATAATCAAAACAGTTGTCATGCTTTTAGTCACTCCCTTGCGAAAGAACATTGAAATAACACATATAAAGACAAATGAAAAGTTAACAAAAAAGGAAATTCCGCAATAGATTGTTAATATACAAGGAAGATGACATGGCGGCCTTGGAAACTTTACTAGATTGCATTTTTTGAGCACAGTTACAAATAAATCGCTATGCTCAGTTCAGGCCTCCTCCGCCCCTACAGCCTTCCTGTCCATCTCCAAAATTGGTGCATTTTTAACTATTTGCTTCTTTTATCACAAATAGTAGTAACATGAAAGTTTCCATTGCCCACAATCTCATAATCCGGTATTCCTAATTTTAAACATTCAAAAACAATTGAAGCTTAAAAGGGGTACTCCGGTGCTTACATATCTTATCCCCTATGCAAAGGATAGGGGATAAGATGCCTTATCGTGGGAGTCCCGCAGCTGGGGACACCCGGGATCATGCACGCAGCACCCAGTTTGTAATCAGTCCCCGGAGCGTGTTCGCTCCGGGTCTGATTACGGTCGACCGCAGGGCCAGCGGCGTGTGAAATCACGCCCCCGTGTGACGTTACGCTCCGCCTCTCAATGCAAGCCTACGGGAGGGGGCGTGATAGCTATCATGCCCCCTCCCGTAGGTTTGCATTGAGGGGCGGAGCGTGACGTCACACGGGGGCGGGGGCGTGACGTCACATGCCGCTGGCCCTGCGAGCACGCTCCGGGGACTGATTAAAAAGGGGGTGCCGCGTGCATGATCCCGGGCGTCCCCAGCTGCGGGACTCACGCGATCAGGCATCTTATCCCCTATCCTTTGGATAGGGGATAAGATGTGTAAGCACCGGAGTACCCCTTTAAGAATATATATCACCTATGTTATAACATTCTGGAATAAGACAATCAAAAACAGTAGTCATGCTTTTACTTAGTCACTCCCTTGTAAAAGAACATTTACATAACACATGTAAAGAAATTTAAAAATTTAAAAAGTTAACAAAGAAAGAAAACTCCACAAAAGATTGTTAATTTACAAGAAATATGACATGGCAGCATTGGAAACTTTACTAGATTAAACATTTTGAGCACAAATACATATAAATTGCTATGCTCAGTTCAGTCCTCCTCCCCTACAGAATTCCTGTCCATCTCCAAAATTGGTGTATTTTTAACTATTTGTTTCTTTTATCACAAATAGTAGTAACATGAAAGTTTCCATTGCCCACAATCTCATAATCTGGTATTCCTAAATTTAAACATTCAAAAACAATTGAAGCTTTAAGGCCCCTTTCACACTACATAATTACTCAGAAAATCGGCATTAAAACGGTAGTTACCTAGTCCTATACGGCCGTTGGAAAATCCCATTATAGTCTATGAGATTTTTCTAATAGCCGTTTTAACCCGTTATTTTATGATAGAAGATAGTAATGGGAGAAATAGTTCATGAACTATTTCTCCCGTTACTATCTTCCGTCACAAATAATGGCCGTTATTAATAACGGGCTATAACGTGTTAAAACAGCTATTAGAAAAATCCCACAGACTATAATGGGATTTTCTAACGTCCGTATAGGATTTTGTAACTGCCCTTTTGCTGACGATTTTCTGACGGAAGAATATATATCACCTGTTATAAAATTCTGGTATAAGATAATCAAAACAGTTGTCATGCTTTTAGTCACTCCCTTGCGAAAGAACATTGAAATAACACATATAAAGACAAATGAAAAGTTAACAAAAAAGGAAATTCCGCAATAGATTGTTAATATACAAGGAATATGACATGGCGGCCTTGGAAACTTTACTAGATTGCATCTTTTGAGCACAGTTACAAATAAATCGCTATGCTCAGTTCAGGCCTCCTCCGCCCCTACAGCCTTCCTGTCCATCTCCAAAATTGGTGCATTTTTAACTATTTGCTTCTTTTATCACAAATAGTAGTAACATGAAAGTTTCCATTGCCCACAATCTCATAATCCGGTATTCCTAATTTTAAACATTCAAAAACAATTGAATCTTAAAAGGGGTACTCCGGTGCTTACATATCTTATCCCCTATGCAAAGGATAGGGGATAAGATGCCTTATCGCGGGAGTCCCGCAGCTGGGGACACCCGGGATCATGCACGCGGCACCCAGTTTGTAATCAGTCCCCGGAGCGTGTTCGCTCCGGGTCTGATTACGGTCGACCGCAGGGCCTGCGGCGTGTGAAATCACGCCCCCGTGTGACGTCACGCTCCGCCTCTCAATGCAAGCCTACGGGAGGGGGCATGATAGCTATCATGCCCCCTCCCGTAGGTTTGCATTGAGGGGCGGAGCGTGACTTCACACGGGGGAGGGGGCGTGACGTCACATGCCGCTGGCCCTGCGAGCACGCTCCGGGGACTGATTAAAAAGGGGGTGCCGCGCGCATGATCCCGGGCGTCCCCAGCTGCGGGACTCCCGCGATCAGGCATCTTATCCCCTATCCTTTGGATAGGGGATAAGATGTGTAAGCACCGGAGTACCCCTTTAAGAATATATATCACCTATGTTATAACATTCTGGAATAAGACAATCAAAAACAGTAGTCATGCTGTTACTTAGTCACTCCCTTGTAAAAGAACATTTACATAACACATGTAAAGAAATTTAAAAATTTAAAAAGTTAACAAAAAAAGAAAACTCCACAAAAGATTGTTAATTTACAAGAAATATGACATGGCGGCCTTGGAAACTTTACTAGATTGCATCTTTTGAGCACAGTTACAAATAAATCGCTATGCTCAGTTCAGGCCTCCTCCGCCCCTACTGCCTTCCTGTCCATCTCCAAAATTGGTGCATTTTTAACTATTTGCTTCTTTTATCACAAATAGTAGTAACATAAAAGTTTCCATTGCCCACAATCTCATAATCCGGTATTCCTAATTTTAAACATTCAAAAACAATTGAAGCTTTAAAGGGGTACTCCGGTGCTTACATATCTTATCCCCTATGCAAAGGATAGGGGATAAGATGCCTTATCGCGGGAGTCCCGCAGCTGGGGACACCCGGGATCATGCACGCGGCACCCAGTTTGTAATCAGTCCCCGGAGCGTGTTCGCTCCGGGTCTGATTACGGTCGACCGCAGGGCCTGCGGCGTGTGAAATCACTCCCCCGTGTGACGTCACGCTCCGCCTCTCAATGCAAGCCTACGGGAGGGGGCATGATAGCTATCATGCCCCCTCCCGTAGGTTTGCATTGAGGGGCGGAGCGTGACTTCACACGGGGGAGGGGGCGTGACGTCACATGCCGCTGGCCCTGCGAGCACGCTCCGGGGACTGATTAAAAAGGGGGTGCCGCGCGCATGATCCCGGGCGTCCCCAGCTGCGGGACTCCCGCGATCAGGCATCTTATCCCCTATCCTTTGGATAGGGGATAAGATGTGTAAGCACCGGAGTACCCCTTTAAGAATATATATCACCTATGTTATAACATTCTGGAATAAGACAATCAAAAACAGTAGTCATGCTGTTACTTAGTCACTCCCTTGTAAAAGAACATTTACATAACACATGTAAAGAAATTTAAAAATTTAAAAAGTTAACAAAAAAAGAAAACTCCACAAAAGATTGTTAATTTACAAGAAATATGACATGGCGGCATTGGAAACTTTACTAGATTACACATTTTGAGCACAAATACATATAAATTGCTATGCTCAGTTCAGTCCTTCTCCCCTACAGAATTCCTGTTCATCTCCAAAATTGGTGTATTTTTAACTATTTGCTTCTTTTATCACAAATAGTAGTAACATGAAAGTTTCCATTGCCCACAATCTCATAATCTGGTATTCCTAAATTTAAACATTCAAAAACAATTGAAGCTTTAAGGCCCCTTTCACACTACACAATTACTCAGAAAATCGGCATTAAAACGGTAGTTACCTAGTCCTATACGGCCGTTGGAAAATCCCATTATAGTCTATGAGATTTTTCTAATAGCCGTTTTAACCCGTTATTTTATGATGGAAGATAGTAATGGGAGAAATAGTTCATGAACTATTTCTCCCGTTACTATCTTCCGTCACAAATAATGGCCGTTATTAATAACGGGCTATAACGTGTTAAAACGGCTATTAGAAAAATCCCACAGACTATAATGGGATTTTCTAACGTCCGTATAGGATTTTGTAACTGCCCTTTTGCTGACGATTTTCTGACGGAAGAATATATATCACCTGTTATAAAATTCTGGTATAAGATAATCAAAACAGTTGTCATGCTTTTAGTCACTCCCTTGCGAAAGAACATTGAAATAAGACATATAAAGACAAATGAAAAGTTAACAAAATAGGAAATTCCGCAATAGATTGTTAATATACAAGGAATATGACATGGCGGCCTTGGAAACTTTACTAGATTGCATCTTTTGAGCACAGTTACAAATAAATCGCTATGCTCAGTTCAGGCCTCCTCCGCCCCTACAGCCTTCCTGTCCATCTCCAAAATTGGTGCATTTTTAACTATTTGCTTCTTTTATCACAAATAGTAGTAACATGAAAGTTTCCATTGCCCACAATCTCATAATCCGGTATTCCTAATTCTAAACATTCAAAAACAATTGAAGCTTTAAAGGGGTACTCCGGTGCTTACATATCTTATCCCCTATGCAAAGGATAGGGGATTAGATGCCTTATCGCGGGAGTCCCGCAGCTGGGGACGCCCGGGATCATGCACGCGGAACCCAGTTTGTAATCAGTCCCCGGAGCGTGTTCGCTCCGGGTCTGATTACGGTCGACCGCAGGGCCGACGGCGTGTGAAATCACGCCCCCGTGTGACGTCACGCTCCACCTCTCAATGCAAGCCTACGGGAGGGGGCGTGATAGCTATCATGCCCCCTCCCGTAGGTTTGCATTGAGGGGCGGAGCGTGACGTCATACAGGGGCGGGGGCGTGATGTCACATGCCGCTGGCCCTGCGAGCACGCTCCGGGGACTGATTAAAAAGGGGGTGCCGCGTGCATGATCTCGGGCGTCCCCAGCTGCGGGACTCACACGATCAGGCATCTTATCCCCTATCCTTTGGATAGGGGATAAGATGTGTTGTCACGATGCCGGCTGGCAGGTAGTGGATCCTCTGTGCCAGAGAGGGATTGGCGTGGACCGTGCTAGTGGACCGGTTCTAAGCCACTACTGGTTTTCACCAGAGCCCGCCGCAAAGCGGGATGGTCTTGCTGCGGCGGTAGTGACCAGGTCGTATCCACTAGCAACGGCTCACCTCTCTGGCTGCTGAAGATAGGCGCGGTACAAGGGAGTAGGCAAAAGCAAGGTCGGACGTAGCAGAAGGTCGGGGCAGGCAGCAAGGATCGTAGTCAGGGGCAATGGCAGAAGGTCTGGAAACACAGGCAAGGAACACACAAGGAACGCTTTCACTGGCACTAAGGCAACAAGATCCGGCAAGGGAGTGCAGGGGAAGTGAGGTGATATAGGGAAGTGCACAGGTGAACACACTAATTGGAACCACTGCGCCAATCAGCGGCGCAGTGGCCCTTTAAATCGCAGAGACCCGGCGCGCGCGCGCCCTAGGGAGCGGGGCCGCGCGCGCCGGGACAGAACAGACGGAGATCGAGTCAGGTAGGGGAGCCGGGGTGCGCATCGCGAGCGGGCGCTACCCGCATCGCGAATCGCATCCCGGCTGGCAGCGGAATCGCAGCGCCCCGGGTCAGAGGACGTGACCGGAGCGCTGCCGCGGGGAGAGTGAAGCGAGCGCTCCGGGGAGGAGCGGGGACCCGGAGCGCTCGGCGTAACAGTACCCCCCCCCTTGGGTCTCCCCCTCTTCTTAGAGCCTGAGAACCTGAGGAGCAGACTTTTGTCTAGGATGTTGTCCTCAGGTTCCCAGGATCTCTCTTCAGGACCACAACCCTCCCAGTCCACTAAAAAAAATTTTTTCCCTCTGACCTTTTTGGCAGCTAAAATTTCTTTGACCGAGAAGATGTCCGAGGAGCCGGAAACAGGAGTGGGAGGAACAGATTTGGGAGAAAAACGGTTGAGGATGAGTGGTTTGAGAAGAGAGACGTGAAAGGCATTAGGGATACGAAGAGAGGGAGGAAGAAGAAGTTTATAAGAGACAGGATTAATTTGACACAAAATTTTGAAAGGACCAAGATAGCGTGGTCCCAACTTGTAGCTAGGGACACGGAAGCGGACATATTTAGCGGAGAGCCATACCTTGTCTCCAGGGGAAAAAACGGGGGGGGCTCTTCTTTTCTTATCCGCGAACTTCTTCATGCGTGATGAAGCCTGTAAGAGAGATTTTTGGGTCTCTCTCCATATGATGGAAAGGTCACGAGAAATTTCATCCACAGCGGGCAGACCAGAGGGCAAGGGAGTAGGGAGGGGGGGAAGAGGGTGACGGCCGTACACCACGAAAAATGGGGATTTGGAGGAAGACTCAGAGACCCTGAAGTTATACGAGAATTCGGCCCATGGGAGGAGATCTGCCCAGTCATCCTGGCGGGAGGAAACAAAATGTCGCAAATAATCACCCAAGATCTGGTTAATCCTTTCTACTTGTCCATTGGACTGGGGATGATATGCAGAAGAAAAATTTAATTTAATCTTGAGTTGTTTACAGAGAGCCCTCCAGAATTTAGACACGAATTGGACGCCTCTATCCGAGACAATCTGCGTAGGCAACCCGTGAAGACGAAAAATGTGTACAAAAAATTGTTTAGCCAACTGAGGCGCAGAAGGAAGACCAGGAAGAGGGATGAAATGTGCCATTTTGGAGAATCGATCAACGACCACCCAAATAACAGTGTTGCCACGGGAAGGGGGTAAATCAGTAATAAAATCCATACCAATCAGAGACCAAGGCTGTTCGGGGACAGGCAGAGGATGAAGAAAACCAGCGGGCTTCTGGCGAGGAGTCTTATCCCGGGCACAGATAGTGCAGGCTCGCACAAAGTCCACAACATCCGTCTCCAGAGTCGGCCACCAATAGAAGCGGGAGATGAGTTGCACAGATTTCTTGATACCCGCATGACCTGCGAGATGGGAGGAGTGACCCCATTTGAGGATTCCGAGGCGTTGGCGAGGAGAAACAAAGGTCTTTCCTGGAGGAGTCTGCCTGATGGAGGCAGGAGAAGTGGAGATCAGGCAGTCAGGTGGAATGATGTGTTGCGGAGAGAGTTCAACTTCTGAGGCATCCGAGGAACGAGAGAGAGCATCGGCCCTAATGTTCTTATCGGCAGGACGAAAGTGAATCTCAAAATTAAATCGGGCAAAGAACAGAGACCACCGGGCCTGGCGAGGATTCAGCCGTTGGGCAGACTGGAGGTAGGAGAGGTTCTTGTGGTCGGTGTAGATAATAACAGGAGAACTTGATCCCTCCAGCAGATGCCTCCATTCCTCAAGTGCTAATTTAATGGCTAGAAGCTCTCGATCCCCGATGGAGTAGTTCCTCTCCGCTGGAGAGAAGGTCCTAGAGAAAAAACCACAAGTGACAGCATGCCCGGAAGAATTTTTTTGTAGAAGAACAGCTCCAGCTCCCACTGAGGAGGCATCAACCTCCAATAGGAAGGGTTTGGAAGGGTCAGGTCTGGAGAGGACGGGAGCCGAAGAAAAGGCAGACTTGAGTCGTTTAAAGGCGTCTTCTGCTTGAGGAGGCCAGGACTTGGGATCAGCATTTTTTTTGGTTAAAGCCACGATAGGAGCCACAATGGTAGAAAAATGTGGAATAAATTGCCTGTAATAATTGGCGAACCCCAAAAAGCGTTGGATAGCACGGAGTCCGGAGGGGCGTGGCCAATCTAAGACGGCAGAGAGTTTGTCTGGATCCATCTGTAGTCCCTGGCCAGAGACCAAATATCCTAGAAAAGGAAGAGATTGGCATTCAAACAGACATTTCTCAATTTTGGCATAGAGTTGGTTGTCACGAAGTCTCTGAAGAACCATACGGACATGCTGGCGGTGTTCTTCTAGATTGGCAGAAAAAATTAGGATATCGTCCAGATATACAACAACACAGGAGTATAACAGATCACGAAAAATTTCATTGACAAAGTCTTGGAAGACGGCAGGGGCGTTGCACAGTCCAAAGGGCATGACCAGATACTCAAAGTGTCCATCTCTGGTGTTAAATGCCGTTTTCCACTCGTCCCCCTCTCTGATGCGGATGAGGTTATAGGCGCCTCTTAAGTCCAATTTAGTGAAGATGTGGGCACCTTGGAGGCGATCAAAGAGTTCAGAGATGAGGGGTAAGGGGTAGCGGTTCTTAACCGTGATTTTATTAAGACTGCGGTAGTCAATGCAAGGACGTAGGGAGCCATCTTTTTTGGACACAAAGAAAAATCCGGCTCCGGCAGGAGAGGAGGATTTACGGATAAAGCCCTTTTTTAGATTCTCCTGGACGTATTCGGACATGGCAAGAGTCTCTGGGGCAGAGAGAGGATAAATTCTGCCCCGGGGTGGAGTAGTGCCCGGGAGGAGGTCGATAGGGCAATCATAAGGCCTGTGAGGAGGTAGAGTCTCAGCTTGTTTTTTGCAGAAAACATCCGCGAAGTCCATATAGGCCTTAGGGAGACCGGTTACTGGAGAAACCACAGAGTTACGGCAAGGGTTACTGGGAACCGGTTTTAGACAGTTCTTGGAACAAGAGGACCCCCAACTCTTGATCTCCCCAGTGGACCAATCCAGGGTAGGGGAATGAAGTTGAAGCCAGGGAAGTCCAAGGAGAATTTCCGAGGTGCAATTGGGGAGGACCAAAAGTTCAATCCTCTCATGATGAGATCCGATGCTCATAAGAAGGGGCTCCGTGCGGAAACGTATGGTACAGTCCAATCTTTCATTATTTACACAATTGATGTAGAGGGTCTGGCGAGACTGGTCACCGGGATGTTGAACCTGTTGACGAGAGAGGCCAAAATAAAATTTCCTGCAGATCCAGAGTCCAAGAAGGCCACTGTAGAGAAGGAGAAGGCAGAGGCAGACATCCGCACAGGCACAGTAAGACGTGGAGAAGCAGAGTAGACATCAAGGACTGTCTCACCCTTGTGCGGAGTCAGCGTACGTCTTTCCAGGCGGGGAGGACGGATAGGACAATCTCTCAGGAAGTGTTCGGTACTAGCACAGTACAGGCAGAGGTTCTCCATACGGCGTCGTGTCCTCTCTTGAGGTGTCAGGCGAGACCGGTCGACCTGCATAGCCTCCACGGCGGGAGGCACAGGAACAGATTGCAGGGGACCAGAGGAGAGAGGAGCCGAGGAGAAGAAACGCCTCGTGCGAACAGAGTCCATATCTTGGCGGAGTTCCTGACGCCTTTCGGAAAAACGCATGTCAATGCGAGTGGCTAGGTGAATAAGTTCATGTAGATTAGCAGGAATTTCTCGTGCGGCCAGAACATCTTTAATGTTGCTGGATAGGCCTTTTTTGAAGGTCGCGCAGAGGGCCTCATTATTCCAGGACAATTCTGAAGCAAGAGTACGGAATTGTACGGCATACTCGCCAACGGAAGAATTACCCTGGACCAGGTTCAACAGGGCAGTCTCAGCAGAAGAGGCTCGGGCAGGTTCCTCAAAGACACTTCGGATTTCCGAGAAGAAGGAGTGTACAGAGGCAGTGACGGGGTCATTGCGGTCCCAGAGCGGTGTGGCCCATGACAGGGCTTTTCCGGACAGAAGGCTGACTACGAAAGCCACCTTAGACCTTTCAGTGGGAAACAGGTCCGACATCATCTCCAGATGCAGGGAACATTGGGAAAGAAAGCCACGGCAAAACTTAGAGTCCCCATCAAATTTATCCGGCAAGGATAAGCGTATCCCAGGAGCGGCCACTCGCTGCGGAGGAGGTGCAGGAGCTGGCGGAGGAGATGACTGCTGAAGCTGTGGTAGTAACTGTTGTAGCATAATGGTCAGTTGAGACAGCTGTTGGCCTTGTTGCGCTATCTGTTGTGACTGCTGGGCGACCACCGTGGTGAGGTCAGCGACAACTGGCAGAGGAACTTCAGCGGGATCCATGGCCGGATCTACTGTCACGATGCCGGCTGGCAGGTAGTGGATCCTCTGTGCCAGAGAGGGATTGGCGTGGACCGTGCTAGTGGACCGGTTCTAAGCCACTACTGGTTTTCACCAGAGCCCGCCGCAAAGCGGGATGGTCTTGCTGCGGCGGTAGTGACCAGGTCGTATCCACTAGCAACGGCTCACCTCTCTGGCTGCTGAAGATAGGCGCGGTACAAGGGAGTAGGCAAAAGCAAGGTCGGACGTAGCAGAAGGTCGGGGCAGGCAGCAAGGATCGTAGTCAGGGGCAACGGCAGAAGGTCTGGAAACACAGGCAAGGAACACACAAGGAACGCTTTCACTGGCACTAAGGCAACAAGATCCGGCAAGGGAGTGCAGGGGAAGTGAGGTGATATAGGGAAGTGCACAGGTGAACACACTAATTGGAACCACTGCGCCAATCAGCGGCGCAGTGGCCCTTTAAATCGCAGAGACCCGGCGCGCGCGCGCCCTAGGGAGCGGGGCCGCGCGCGCCGGGACAGAACAGACGGAGATCGAGTCAGGTAGGGGAGCCGGGGTGGGCATCGCGAGCGGGCGCTACCCGCATCGCGAATCGCATCCCGGCTGGCAGCGGAATCGCAGCGCCCCGGGTCAGAGGACGTGACCGGAGCGCTGCCGCGGGGAGAGTGAAGCGAGCGCTCCGGGGAGGAGCGGGGACCCGGAGCGCTCGGCGTAACATGTGTAAGCACCGGAGTACCCCTTTAAGAATATATATCACCTATGTTATAACATTCTGGAACAAGACAATCAAAAACAGTAGTCATGCTTTTACTTAGTCACTCCCTTGTAAAAGAACATTTACATAACACATGTAAAGAAATTTAAACATTTTAAAAGTTAACAAAAAAAGAAAACTCCACAAAAGTTTGTTAATTTACAAGAAATATGACATGGCGGCATTGGAAACTTTACTAGATTACACATTTTGAGCACAAATACATATAAATTGCTATGCTCAGTTCAGTCCTCCTCCCCTACAGAATTCCTGTCCATCTCCAAAATTGGTGTATTTTTAACTATTTGCTTCTTTTATCACAAATAGTAGTAACATGAAAGTTTCCATTGCCCACAATCTCATAATCTGGTATTCCTAAATTTAAACATTCAAAAACAATTGAAGCTTTAAGGCCCCTTTCACACTACATAATTACTCAGAAAATCGGCATTAAAACGGTAGTTACCTAGTCCTATACGGCCGTTGGAAAATCCCATTATAGTCTATGAGATTTTTCTAATAGCCGTTTTAACCCGTTATTTTATGATGGAAGATAGTAATGGGAGAAATAGTTCATGAACTATTTCTCCCGTTACTATCTTCCGTCACAAATAATGGCCGTTATTAATAACGGGCTATAACGTGTTAAAACGGCTATTAGAAAAATCCCACAGACTATAATGGGATTTTCTAACGTCCGTATAGGATTTTGTAACTGCCCTTTTGCTGACGATTTTCTGACAGAAGAATGTATATCACCTGTTATAAAATTCTGGTATAAGATAATCAAAACAGTTGTCATGCTTTTACTCACTCCCTTGCGAAAGAACATTGATATAACACATATAAAGACAAATGAAAAGTTAACAAAAAAGGAAATTCCACAATAGATTGTTAATATACAAGGAATATGACATGGCGGCCTTGGAAACTTTACTAGATTGCATCTTTTGAGCACAGTTACAAATAAATCGCTATGCTCAGTTCAGGCCTCCTCCGCCCCTACAGCCTTCCTGTCCATCTCCAAAATTGGTGCATTTTTAACTATTTGCTTCTTTTATCACAAATAGTAGTAACATGAAAGTTTCCATTGCCCACAATCTCATAATCCGGTATTCCTAATTTTAAACATTCAAAAACAATTGAATCTTAAAAGGGGTACTCCGGTGCTTACATATCTTATCCCCTATGCAAAGGATAGGGGATAAGATGCCTTATCGCGGGAGTCCCGCAGCTGGGGACACCCGGGATCATGCACGCGGCACCCAGTTTGTAATCAGTCCCCGGAGCGTGTTCGCTCCGGGTCTGATTACGGTCGACCGCAGGGCCGGCGGCGTGTGAAATCACGCCCCCGTGTGACGTCACGCTCAGCCTCTCAATGCAAACCTACGGGAGGGGGCATGATAGCTATCACACGGGGGCGGGGGCGTGACGTCACATGCCGCTGGCCCTGCGAGCACGCTCCGGGGACTGATTAAAAAGGGGGTGCCGCGTGCATGATCCCGGGCGTCCCCAGCTGCGGGACTCACGCGATCAGGCATCTTATCCCCTATCCTTTGGATAGGGGATAAGATGTGTAATCACCGGAGTACCCCTTTAAGAATATATATCACCTATGTTATAACATTCTGGAATAAGACAATCAAAAACAGTAGTCATGCTTTTACTTAGTCACTCCCTTGTAAAAGAACATTTACATAACACATGTAAAGAAATTTAAAAATTTAAAAAGTTAACAAAAAAAGAAAACTCCACAAAAGATTGTTAATTTACAAGAAATATGACATGGCGGCATTGGAAACTTTACTAGATTACACATTTTGAGCACAAATACATATAAATTGCTATGCTCAGTTCAGTCCTCCTCCCCTACAGAATTCCTGTCCATCTGCAAAATATGTGTATTTTTAACTATTTGCTTCTTTTATCACAAATAGAAGTAACATGAAAGTTTCCATTGCCCACAATCTCATAATCTGGTATTCCTAAATTTAAACATTCAAAAACAATTGAAGCTTTAAGGCCCCTTTCACACTACACAATTACTCAGAAAATCGGCATTAAAACGGTAGTTACCTAGTCCTATACGGCCGTTGGAAAATCCCATTATAGTCTATGAGATTTTTCTAATAGCCGTTTTAACCCGTTATTTTATGATGGAAGATAGTAATGGGAGAAATAGTTCATGAACTATTTCTCCCGTTACTATCTTCCGTCACAAATAATGGCCGTTATTAATAACGGGCTATAACGTGTTAAAACGGCTATTAGAAAAATCCCACAGACTATAATGGGATTTTCTAACGTCCGTATAGGATTTTGTAACTGCCCTTTTGCTGACGATTTTCTGACGGAAGAATATATATCACCTGTTATAAAATTCTGGTATAAGATAATCAAAACAGTTGTCATGCTTTTAGTCACTCCCTTGCGAAAGAACATTGAAATAAGACATATAAAGACAAATGAAAAGTTAACAAAAAAGGAAATTCCGCAATAGATT
Source organism: Hyla sarda (assembly GCF_029499605.1). Classification (NCBI taxonomy): domain Eukaryota; kingdom Metazoa; phylum Chordata; class Amphibia; order Anura; family Hylidae; genus Hyla; species Hyla sarda. The sequence goes on from NC_079190.1 coordinate 415,255,646, forward strand.
GTTAATATACAAGGAATATGACATGGCGGCCTTGGAAACTTTACTAGATTGCATCTTTTGAGCACAGTTACAAATAAATCGCTATGCTCAGTTCAGGCCTCCTCCGCCCCTACAGCCTTCCTGTCCATCTCCAAAATTGGTGCATTTTTAACTATTTGCTTCTTTTATCACAAATAGTAGTAACATGAAAGTTTCCATTGCCCACAATCTCATAATCCGGTATTCCTAATTCTAAACATTCAAAAACAATTGAAGCTTTAAAGGGGTACTCCGGTGCTTACATATCTTATCCCCTATGCAAAGGATAGGGGATTAGATGCCTTATCGCGGGAGTCCCGCAGCTGGGGACGCCCGGGATCATGCACGCGGAACCCAGTTTGTAATCAGTCCCCGGAGCGTGTTCGCTCCGGGTCTGATTACGGTCGACCGCAGGGCCGACGGCGTGTGAAATCACGCCCCCGTGTGACGTCACGCTCCACCTCTCAATGCAAGCCTACGGGAGGGGGCGTGATAGCTATCATGCCCCCTCCCGTAGGTTTGCATTGAGGGGCGGAGCGTGACGTCACACGGGGGCGGGGGCGTGACGTCACATGCCGCTGGCCCTGCGAGCACGCTGCGGGGACTGATTAAAAAGGGGGTGCCGCGCACATGATCCCGGGCGTCCCCAGCTGCGGGACTCCCGCGATCAGGCATCTTATCCCCTATCCTTTGGATAGGGGATAAGATGTGTAAGCACCGGAGTACCCCTTTAAGAATATATATCACCTATGTTATAACATTCTGGAATAAGACAATCAAAAACAGTAGTCATGCTTTTACTTAGTCACTCCCTTGTAAAAGAACATTTACATAACACATGTAAAGAAATTTTAAAATTTTAAAAGTTAACAAAAAAAGAAAACTCCACAAAAGATTGTTAATTTACAAGAAATATGACATGGCGGCATTGGAAACTTTGCTAGATTACTCATTTTGAGCACAAATACATATAAATTGCTATGCTCAGTTCAGTCCTCCTCCCCTACAGAATTCCTGTCCATCTCCAAAATTGGTGTATTTTTAACTATTTGCTTCTTTTATCACAAATAGTAGTAACATGAAAGTTTCCATTGCCCACAATCTCATAATCTGGTATTCCTAAATTTAAACATTCAAAAACAATTGAAGCTTTAAGGCCCCTTTCACACTACACAATTACTCAGAAAATCGGCATTAAAACGGTAGTTACCTAGTCCTATACGGCCGTTGGAAAATCCCATTATAGTCTATGAGATTTTTCTAATAGCCGTTTTAACCCGTTATTTTATGATGGAAGATAGTAATGGGAGAAATAGTTCATGAACTATTTCTCCCGTTACTATCTTCCGTCACAAATAATGGCCGTTATTAATAACGGGCTATAACGTGTTAAAACGGCTATTAGAAAAATCCCACAGACTATAATGGGATTTTCTAACGTCCGTATAGGATTTTGTAACTGCCCTTTTGCTGACGATTTTCTGACGGAAGAATATATATCACCTGTTATAAAATTCTGGTATAAGATAATCAAAACAGTTGTCATGCTTTTAGTCACTCCCTTGCGAAAGAACATTGAAATAACACATATAAAGACAAATGAAAAGTTAACAAAAAAGGAAATTCCGCAATAGATTGTTAATATACAAGGAAGATGACATGGCGGCCTTGGAAACTTTACTAGATTGCATCTTTTGAGCACAGTTACAAATAAATCGCTATGCTCAGTTCAGGCCTCCTCCGCCCCTACAGCCTTCCTGTCCATCTCCAAAATTGGTGCATTTTTAACTATTTGCTTCTTTTATCACAAATAGTAGTAACATGAAAGTTTCCATTGCCCACAATCTCATAATCCGGTATTCCTAATTTTAAACATTCAAAAACAATTGAATCTTAAAAGGGGTACTCCGGTGCTTACATATCTTATCCCCTATGCAAAGGATAGGGGATAAGATGCCTGATCGCGGGAGTCCCGCAGCTGGGGACGCCCGGGATCATGCACGCGGCACCCAGTTTGTAATCAGTCCCCGGAGCGTGTTCGCTCCGGGTCTGATTACGGTCGACCGCAGGGCCGGCGGCGTGTGAAATCACGCCCCCGTGTGACGTCACGCTCCGCCTCTCAATGCAAGCCTACGGGAGGGGGCGTGATAGCTATCATGCCCCCTCCCGTAGGTTTGCATTGAGGGGCGGAGCGTGACGTCACACGGGGGCGGGGGCGTGACGTCACATGCCGCTGGCCCTGCGAGCACGCTCCGGGGACTGATTAAAAAGGGGGTGCCGCGTGCATGATCCCGGGCGTCCCCAGCTGCGGGACTCACGCGATCAGGCATCTTATCCCCTATCCTTTGGATAGGGGATAAGATGTGTAAGCACCGGAGTACCCCTTTAAGAATATATATCACCTATGTTATAACATTCTGGAATAAGACAATCAAAAACAGTAGTCATGCTTTTACTTAGTCACTCCCTTGTAAAAGAACATTTACATAACACATGTACAGAAATTTAAAAATTTAAAAAGTTAACAAAAAAAGAAAACTCCACAAAAGATTGTTAATTTACAAGAAATATGACATGGTGGCATTGGAAACTTTACTAGATTACACATTTTGAGCACAAATACATATAAATTGCTATGCTCAGTTCAGTCCTCCTCCCCTACAGAATTCCTGTCCATCTCCAAAATTGGTGTATTTTTAACTATTTGCTTCTTTTATCACAAATAGTAGTAACATGAAAGTTTCCATTGCCCACAATCTCATAATCTGGTATTCCTAAATTTAAACATTCAAAAACAATTGAAGCTTTAAGGCCCCTTTCACACTACATAATTACTCAGAAAATCGGCATTAAAATGGTAGTTACCTAGTCCTATACGGCCGTTGGAAAATCCCATTATAGTCTATGAGATTTTTCTAATAGCCGTTTTAACCCGTTATTTTATGATGGAAGATAGTAATGGGAGAAATAGTTCATGAACTATTTCTCCCGTTACTATCTTCCGTCACAAATAATGGCCGTTATTAATAACGGGCTATAACGTGTTAAAACGGCTATTAGAAAAATCCCACAGACTATAATGGGACTTTCTAACGGCTGTATAGGATATTGTAACTGCCCTTTTGCTGACGATTTTCTAAAGGAAGAATATATATCACCTGTTATAAAATTCTGGTATAAGATAATCAAAACAGTTGTCATGCTTTTAGTCACTCCCTTGCGAAAGAACATTGAAATAACACATATAAAGACAAATGAAAAGTTAACAAAAAAGGAAATTCCACAATAGATTGTTAATATACAAGGAATATGACATGGCGGCCTTGGAAACTTTACTAGATTGCATCTTTTGAGCACAGTTACAAATAAATCGCTATGCTCAGTTCAGGCCTCCTCCGCCCCTACAGCCTTCCTGTCCATCTCCAAAATTGGTGCATTTTTAACTATTTGCTTCTTTTATCACAAATAGTAGTAACATGAAAGTTTCCATTGCCCACAATCTCATAATCCGGTATTCCTAATTTTAAACATTCAAAAACAATTGAATCTTAAAAGGGGTACTCCGGTGCTTACATATCTTATCCCCTATGCAAAGGATAGGGGATAAGATGCCTGATCGCGGGAGTCCCGCAGCTGGGGACGCCCGGGATCATGCACGCGGCACCCAGTTTGTAATCAGTCCCCGGAGCGTGTTCGCTCCGGGTCTGATTACGGTCGACCGCAGGGCCGGCAGCGTGTGAAATCACGCCCCCGTGTGACGTCACGCTCCGCCTCTCAATGCAAGCCTACGGGAGGGGGCATGATAGCTATTATGCCCCATCCAGTAGGTTTGCATTGAGGAGCGGAGCGTGACGTCACATGGGGGCGGGGGCGTGACGTCACATGCCGCTGGCCCTGCGAGCACGCTCCGGGGACTGATTAAAAAGGGGGTGCCGCGTGCATGATCCCGGGCGTCCCCAGCTGCGGGACTCCCGCGATCAGGCATCTTATCCCCTATCCTTTGGATAGGGGATAAGATGTGTAAGCACCGGAGTACCCCTTTAAGAATATATATCACCTATGTTATAACATTCTGGAACAAGACAATCAAAAACAGTAGTCATGCTTTTACTTAGTCACTCCCTTGTAAAAGAACATTTACATAACACATGTAAAGAAATTTAAAAAGTTAACAAAGAAAGAAAACTCCACAAAAGATTGTTAATTTACAAGAAATATGACATGGCGACATTGGAAACTTTACTAGATTACACATTTTGAGCACAAATACATATAAATTGCTATGCTCAGTTCAGTCCTCCTCCCCTACAGAATTCCTGTCCATCTCCAAAATTGGTGTATTTTTAACTATTTGTTTCTTTTATCACAAATAGTAGTAACATGAAAGTTTCCATTGCCCACAATCTCATAATCTGGTATTCCTAAATTTAAACATTCAAAAACAATTGAAGCTTTAAGGCCCCTTTCACACTACATAATTACTCAGAAAATTGGCATTAAAACGGTAGTTACCTAGTCCTATACGGCCGTTGGAAAATCCCATTATAGTCTATGAGATTTTTCTAATAGCCGTTTTAACCCGTTATTTTATGATGGAAGATAGTAATGGGAGAAATAGTTCATGAACTATTTCTCCCGTTACTATCTTCCGTCACAAATAATGGCCGTTATTAATAACGGGCTATAACGTGTTAAAACGGCTATTAGAAAAATCCCACAGACTATAATGGGATTTTCGAACGGCCGTATAGGATTTTGTAACTGCCCTTTTGCTGACGATTTTCTGACGGAAGAATATATATCACCTGTTATAAAATTCTGGTATAAGATAATCAAAACAGTTGTCATGCTTTTAGTCACTCCCTTGCGAAAGAACATTGAAATAACACATATAAAGACAAATGAAAAGTTAACAAAAAAGGAAATTCCACAATAGATTGTTAATATACAAGGAATATGACATGGCGGCCTTGGAAACTTTACTAGATTGCATCTTTTGAGCACAGTTACAAATAAATCGCTATGCTCAGTTCAGGCCTCCTCCGCCCCTACAGCCTTCCTGTCCATCTCCAAAATTGGTGCATTTTTAACTATTTGCTTCTTTTATCACAAATAGTAGTAACATGAAAGTTTCCATTGCCCACAATCTCATAATCCGGTATTCCTAATTTTAAACATTCAAAAACAATTGAAGCTTTAAAGGGGTACTCCGGTGCTTACATATCTTATCCCCTATGCAAAGGATAGGGGATAAGATGCCTTATCGCGGGAGTCCCGCAGCTGGGCATGCCCGGGATCATGCACGCGGCACCCAGTTTGTAATCAGTCCCCGGAGCGTGTTCGCTCCGGGTCTGATTACGTCGACCGCAGGGCCGGCGGCGTGTGAAATCATGCCCCCGTGTGACGTCACGCTCCGCCTCTCAATGCAAGCCTACGGGAGGGGGCGTGTTAGCTATCATGCCCCCTCTCGTAGGTTTGCATTGAGGGGCGGAGCGTGACGTCATACGGGGGCGGGGGCGTGACGTCACATGCCGCTGGCCCTGTGAGCACGCTCCGGGGACTGATTAAAAAGGGGGTGCCGCGCGCATGTTCCCGGGCGTCCCCAGCTGCGGGACTCCCACGATCAGGCATCTTATCCCCTATCCTTTGGATAGGGGATAAGATGTGTAAGCACCGGAGTACCCCTTTAAGAATATATATCACCTATGTTATAACATTCTGGAACAAGACAATCAAAAACAGTAGTCATGCTTTTACTTAGTCACTCCCTTGTAAAAGAACATTTACATAACACATGTAAAGAAATTTAAAAATTTAAAAAGTTAACAAAAAAAGAAAACTCCACAAAAGATTGTTAATTTACAAGAAATATGACATGGCGGCATTGGAAACTTTACTAGATTACGCATTTTGAGCACAAATACATATAAATTGCTATGCTCAGTTCAGTCCTCCTCCCCTACAGAATTCCTGTCCATCTCCAAAATTGGTGTATTTTTAACTATTTGCTTCTTTTATCACAAATAGTAGTAACATGAAAGTTTCCATTGCCCACAATCTCATAATCTGGTATTCCTAAATTTAAACATTCAAAAACAATTGAAGCTTTAAGGCCCCTTTCACACTACACAATTACTCAGAAAATCGGCATTAAAACGGTAGTTACCTAGTCCTATACGGCCGTTGGAAAATCCCATTATAGTCTATGAGATTTTTCTAATAGCCGTTTTAACCCGTTATTTTATGATGGAAGATAGTAATGGGAGAAATAGTTCATGAACTATTCCTCCCGTTACTATCTTCCGTCACAAATAATGGCCGTTATTAATAACGGGCTATAACGTGTTAAAACGGCTATTAGAAAAATCCCACAGACTATAATGGGATTTTCTAACGTCCGTATAGGATTTTGTAACTGCCCTTTTGCTGACGATTTTCTGACGGAAGAATATATATCACCTGTTATAAAATTCTGGTATAAGATAATCAAAACAGTTGTCATGCTTTTAGTCACTCCCTTGCGAAAGAACATTGAAATAACACATATAAAGACAAATGAAAAGTTAACAAAAAAGGAAATTCCGCAATAGATTGTTAATATACAAGGAAGATGACATGGCGGCCTTGGAAACTTTACTAGATTGCATCTTTTGAGCACAGTTACAAATAAATCGCTATGCTCAGTTCAGGCCTCCTCCGCCCCTACAGCCTTCCTGTCCATCTCCAAAATTGGTGCATTTTTAACTATTTGCTTCTTTTATCACAAATAGTAGTAACATGAAAGTTTCCATTGCCCACAATCTCATAATCCGGTATTCCTAATTTTAAACATTCAAAAACAATTGAAGCTTAAAAGGGGTACTCCGGTGCTTACATATCTTATCCCCTATGCAAAGGATAGGGGATAAGATGCCTTATCGCGGGAGTCCCGCAGCTGGGGACACCCGGGATCATGCACGCGGCACCCAGTTTGTAATCAGTCCCCGGAGCGTGTTCGCTCCGGGTCTGATTACGGTCGACCGCAGGGCCAGCGGCGTGTGAAATTACGCCCCCGTGTGACGTTACGCTCCGCCTCTCAATGCAAGCCTACGGGAGGGGGCGTGATAGCTATCATGCCCCCTCCCGTAGGTTTGCATTGAGGGGCGGAGCGTGACGTCACACGGGGGCGGGGGCGTGACGTCACATGCCGCTGGCCCTACGAGCACGCTCCGGGGACTGATTAAAAAGGGGGTGCCGCGCGCATGATCCCGGGCGTCCCCAGCTGCGGGACTCCCGCGATCAGGCATCTTATCACCTATCCTATGGATAGGGGATAAGATGTGTAAGCACCGGAGTACCCCTTTAAGAATATATATCACCTATGTTATAACAATCTGGAATAAGACAATCAAAAACAGTAGTCATGCTGTTACTTAGTCACTCCCTTGTAAAAGAACATTTACATAACACATGTAAAGAAATTTAAAAATTTTAAAAGTTAACAAAAAAAGAAAACTCCACAAAAGATTGTTAATTTACAAGAAATATGACATGGCGGCCTTGGAAACTTTACTAGATTGCATCTTTTGAGCACAGTTACAAATAAATCGCTATGCTCAGTTCAGGCCTCCTCCGCCCCTACAGCCTTCCTGTCCATCTCCAAAATTGGTGCATTTTTAACTATTTGCTTCTTTTATCACAAATAGTAGTAACATGAAAGTTTCCATTGCCCACAATCTCATAATCCGGTATTCCTAATTTTAAACATTCAAAAACAATTGAATCTTAAAAGGGGTACTCCGGTGCTTGCATATCTTATCCCCTATGCAAAGGATAGGGGATAAGATGCCTGATCGCGGGAGTCCCGCAGCTGGGGACGCCCGGGATCATGCACGCGGCACCCAGTTTGTAATCAGTCCCCGGAGCGTGTTCGCTCCGGGTCTGATTACGGTCGACCGCAGGGCCGGCGGCGTGTGAAATCACGCCCCCGTGTGACGTCACGCTCCGCCTCTCAATGCAAGCCTACGGGAGGGGGCATGATAGCTATTATGCCCCATCCAGTAGGTTTGCATTGAGGGGCGGAGCGTGACGTCACACGGGGGCGGGGGCGTGACGTCACATGCCGCTGGCCCTGCGAGCACGCTCCGGGGACTGATTAAAAAGGGGGTGCCGCGTGCATGATCCCGGGCGTCCCCAGCTGCGGGACTCCCGCGATCAGGCATCTTATCCCCTATCCTTTGGATAGGGGATAAGATGTGTAAGCACCGGAGTACCCCTTTAAGAATATATATCACCTATGTTATAACATTCTGGAATAAGACAATCAAAAACAGTAGTCATGCTTTTACTTAGTCACTCCCTTGTAAAAGAACATTTACATAACACATGTAAAGAAATTTAAAAAGTTAACAAAGAAAGAAAACTCCACAAAAGATTGTTAATTTACAAGAAATATGACATGGCGGCATTGGAAACTTTACTAGATTACACATTTTGAGCACAAATACATATAAATTGCTATGCTCAGTTCAGTCCTCCTCCCCTACAGAATTCCTGTCCATCTCCAAAATTGGTGTATTTTTAACTATTTGTTTCTTTTATCACAAATAGTAGTAACATGAAAGTTTCCATTGCCCACAATCTCATAATCTGGTATTCCTAAATTTAAACATTCAAAAACAATTGAAGCTTTAAGGCCCCTTTCACACTACATAATTACTCAGAAAATTGGCATTAAAACGGTAGTTACCTAGTCCTATACGGCCGTTGGAAAATCCCATTATAGTCTATGAGATTTTTCTAATAGCCGTTTTAACCCGTTATTTTATGATGGAAGATAGTAATGGGAGAAATAGTTCATGAACTATTTCTCCCGTTACTATCTTCCGTCACAAATAATGGCCGTTATTAATAACGGGCTATAACGTGTTAAAACGGCTATTAGAAAAATCCCACAGACTATAATGGGATTTTCGAACGGCCGTATAGGATTTTGTAACTGCCCTTTTGCTGACGATTTTCTGACGGAAGAATATATATCACCTGTTATAAAATTCTGGTATAAGATAATCAAAACAGTTGTCATGCTTTTAGTCACTCCCTTGCGAAAGAACATTGAAATAACACATATAAAGACAAATGAAAAGTTAACAAAAAAGGAAATTCCGCAATAGATTGTTAATATACAAGGAAGATGACATGGCGGCCTTGGAAACTTTACTAGATTGCATTTTTTGAGCACAGTTACAAATAAATCGCTATGCTCAGTTCAGGCCTCCTCCGCCCCTACAGCCTTCCTGTCCATCTCCAAAATTGGTGCATTTTTAACTATTTGCTTCTTTTATCACAAATAGTAGTAACATGAAAGTTTCCATTGCCCACAATCTCATAATCCGGTATTCCTAATTTTAAACATTCAAAAACAATTGAAGCTTAAAAGGGGTACTCCGGTGCTTACATATCTTATCCCCTATGCAAAGGATAGGGGATAAGATGCCTTATCGTGGGAGTCCCGCAGCTGGGGACACCCGGGATCATGCACGCAGCACCCAGTTTGTAATCAGTCCCCGGAGCGTGTTCGCTCCGGGTCTGATTACGGTCGACCGCAGGGCCAGCGGCGTGTGAAATCACGCCCCCGTGTGACGTTACGCTCCGCCTCTCAATGCAAGCCTACGGGAGGGGGCGTGATAGCTATCATGCCCCCTCCCGTAGGTTTGCATTGAGGGGCGGAGCGTGACGTCACACGGGGGCGGGGGCGTGACGTCACATGCCGCTGGCCCTGCGAGCACGCTCCGGGGACTGATTAAAAAGGGGGTGCCGCGCGCATGATCCCGGGCGTCCCCAGCTGCGGGACTCCCGCGATCAGGCATCTTATCACCTATCCTTTGGATAGGGGATAAGATGTGTAAGCACCGGAGTACCCCTTTAAGAATATATATCACCTATGTTATAACAATCTGGAATAAGACAATCAAAAACAGTAGTCATGCTGTTACTTAGTCACTCCCTTGTAAAAGAACATTTACATAACACATGTAAAGAAATTTAAAAATTTTAAAAGTTAACAAAAAAAGAAAACTCCACAAAAGATTGTTAATTTACAAGAAATATGACATGGCGGCCTTGGAAACTTTACTAGATTGCATCTTTTGAGCACAGTTACAAATAAATCGCTATGCTCAGTTCAGGCCTCCTCCGCCCCTACAGCCTTCCTGTCCATCTCCAAAATTGGTGCATTTTTAACTATTTGCTTCTTTTATCACAAATAGTAGTAACATGAAAGTTTCCATTGCCCACAATCTCATAATCCGGTATTCCTAATTTTAAACATTCAAAAACAATTGAATCTTAAAAGGGGTACTCCGGTGCTTACATATCTTATCCCCTATGCAAAGGATAGGGGATAAGATGCCTGATCGCGGGAGTCCCGCAGCTGGGGACGCCCGGGATCATGCACGCGGCACCCAGTTTGTAATCAGTCCCCGGAGCGTGTTCGCTCCGGGTCTGATTACGGTCGACCGCAGGGCCGGCGGCGTGTGAAATCATGCCCCCGTGTGACGTCACGCTCCGCCTCTCAATGCAAGCCTACGGGAGGGGGCGTGATAGCTATCATGCCCCCTCCCGTAGGTTTGCATTGAGGGGCGGAGCGTGACGTCACACGGGGGCGGGGGCGTGACGTCACATGCCGCTGGCCCTGCGAGCACGCTCCGGGGACTGATTAAAAAGGGGGTGCCGCGTGCATGATCCCGGGCATCCCCAGCTGCGGGACTCACGCGATCAGGCATCTTATCCCCTATCCTTTGGATAGGGGATAAGATGTGTAAGCACCGGAGTACCCCTTTAAGAATATATATCACCTATGTTATAACATTCTGGAATAAGACAATCAAAAACAGTAGTCATGCTTTTACTTAGTCACTCCCTTGTAAAAGAACATTTACATAACACATGTAAAGAAATTTAAAAATTTAAAAAGTTAACAAAGAAAGAAAACTCCACAAAAGATTGTTAATTTACAAGAAATATGACATGGCAGCATTGGAAACTTTACTAGATTAAACATTTTGAGCACAAATACATATAAATTGCTATGCTCAGTTCAGTCCTCCTCCCCTACAGAATTCCTGTCCATCTCCAAAATTGGTGTATTTTTAACTATTTGTTTCTTTTATCACAAATAGTAGTAACATGAAAGTTTCCATTGCCCACAATCTCATAATCTGGTATTCCTAAATTTAAACATTCAAAAACAATTGAAGCTTTAAGGCCCCTTTCACACTACATAATTACTCAGAAAATCGGCATTAAAACGGTAGTTACCTAGTCCTATACGGCCGTTGGAAAATCCCATTATAGTCTATGAAATTTTTCTAATAGCCGTTTTAACCCGTTATTTTATGATGGAAGATAGTAATGGGAGAAATAGTTCATGAACTATTTCTCCCGTTACTATCTTCCGTCACAAATAATGGCCGTTATTAATAACGGGCTATAACGTGTTAAAACAGCTATTAGAAAAATCCCACAGACTATAATGGGATTTTCTAACGTCCGGATAGGATTTTGTAACTGCCCTTTTGCTGACGATTTTCTGACGGAAGAATATATATCACCTGTTATAAAATTCTGGTATAAGATAATCAAAACAGTTGTCATGCTTTTAGTCACTCCCTTGCGAAAGAACATTGAAATAACACATATAAAGACAAATGAAAAGTTAACAAAAAAGGAAATTCCGCAATAGATTGTTAATATACAAGGAATATGACATGGCGGCCTTGGAAACTTTACTAGATTGCATCTTTTGAGCACAGTTACAAATAAATCGCTATGCTCAGTTCAGGCCTCCTCCGCCCCTACAGCCTTCCTGTCCATCTCCAAAATTGGTGCATTTTTAACTATTTGCTTCTTTTATCACAAATAGTAGTAACATGAAAGTTTCCATTGCCCACAATCTCATAATCCGGTATTCCTAATTTTAAACATTCAAAAACAATTGAATCTTAAAAGGGGTACTCCGGTGCTTACATATCTTATCCCCTATGCAAAGGATAGGGGATAAGATGCCTTATCGCGGGAGTCCCGCAGCTGGGGACACCCGGGATCATGCACGCGGCACCCAGTTTGTAATCAGTCCCCGGAGCGTGTTCGCTCCGGGTCTGATTACGGTCGACCGCAGGGCCTGCGGCGTGTGAAATCACGCCCCCGTGTGACGTCACGCTCCGCCTCTCAATGCAAGCCTACGGGAGGGGGCATGATAGCTATCATGCCCCCTCCCGTAGGTTTGCATTGAGGGGCGGAGCGTGACTTCACACGGGGGAGGGGGCGTGACGTCACATGCCGCTGGCCCTGCGAGCACGCTCCGGGGACTGATTAAAAAGGGGGTGCCGCGCGCATGATCCCGGGCGTCCCCAGCTGCGGGACTCCCGCGATCAGGCATCTTATCCCCTATCCTTTGGATAGGGGATAAGATGTGTAAGCACCGGAGTACCCCTTTAAGAATATATATCACCTATGTTATAACATTCTGGAATAAGACAATCAAAAACAGTAGTCATGCTGTTACTTAGTCACTCCCTTGTAAAAGAACATTTACATAACACATGTAAAGAAATTTAAAAATTTAAAAAGTTAACAAAAAAAGAAAACTCCACAAAAGATTGTTAATTTACAAGAAATATGACATGGCGGCCTTGGAAACTTTACTAGATTGCATCTTTTGAGCACAGTTACAAATAAATCGCTATGCTCAGTTCAGGCCTCCTCCGCCCCTACTGCCTTCCTGTCCATCTCCAAAATTGGTGCATTTTTAACTATTTGCTTCTTTTATCACAAATAGTAGTAACATAAAAGTTTCCATTGCCCACAATCTCATAATCCGGTATTCCTAATTTTAAACATTCAAAAACAATTGAAGCTTTAAAGGGGTACTCCGGTGCTTACATATCTTATCCCCTATGCAAAGGATAGGGGATAAGATGCCTTATCGCGGGAGTCCCGCAGCTGGGGACACCCGGGATCATGCACGCGGCACCCAGTTTGTAATCAGTCCCCGGAGCGTGTTCGCTCCGGGTCTGATTACGGTCGACCGCAGGGCCTGCGGCGTGTGAAATCACGCCCCCGTGTGACGTCACGCTCCGCCTCTCAATGCAAGCCTACGGGAGGGGGCATGATAGCTATCATGCCCCCTCCCGTAGGTTTGCATTGAGGGGCGGAGCGTGACTTCACACGGGGGAGGGGGCGTGACGTCACATGCCGCTGGCCCTGCGAGCACGCTCCGGGGACTGATTAAAAAGGGGGTGCCGCGCGCATGATCCCGGGCGTCCCCAGCTGCGGGACTCCCGCGATCAGGCATCTTATCCCCTATCCTTTGGATAGGGGATAAGATGTGTAAGCACCGGAGTACCCCTTTAAGAATATATATCACCTATGTTATAACATTCTGGAATAAGACAATCAAAAACAGTAGTCATGCTGTTACTTAGTCACTCCCTTGTAAAAGAACATTTACATAACACATGTAAAGAAATTTAAAAATTTAAAAAGTTAACAAAAAAAGAAAACTCCACAAAAGATTGTTAATTTACAAGAAATATGACATGGCGGCATTGGAAACTTTACTAGATTACACATTTTGAGCACAAATACATATAAATTGCTATGCTCAGTTCAGTCCTTCTCCCCTACAGAATTCCTGTTCATCTCCAAAATTGGTGTATTTTTAACTATTTGCTTCTTTTATCACAAATAGTAGTAACATGAAAGTTTCCATTGCCCACAATCTCATAATCTGGTATTCCTAAATTTAAACATTCAAAAACAATTGAAGCTTTAAGGCCCCTTTCACACTACATAATTACTCAGAAAATCGGCATTAAAATGGTAGTTACCTAGTCCTATACGGCCGTTGGAAAATCCCATTATAGGCTATGAGATTTTTCTAATAGCCGTTTTAACCCGTTATTTTATGATGGAAGATAGTAATGGGAGAAATAGTTCATGAACTATTTCTCCCGTTACTATCTTCCGTCACAAATAATGTCCGTTATTAATAACGGGCTATAACGTGTTAAAACGGCTATTAGAAAAATCCCAGAGACTATAATGGGATTTTCTAACGGCTGTATAGGATATTGTAACTGCCCTTTTGCTGACGATTTTCTGACGGAAGAATATATATCACCTGTTATAAAATTCTGGTATAAGATAATCAAAACAGTTGTCATGCTTTTAGTCACTCCCTTGCGAAAGAACATTGAAATAACACATATAAAGACAAATGAAAAGTTAACAAAAAAGGAAATTCCACAATAGATTGTTAATATACAAGGAATATGACATGGCGGCCTTGAAAACTTTACTAGATTGCAACTTTTGAGCACAGTTACAAATAAATCGCTATGCTCAGTTCAGGCCTCCTCCGCCCCTACAGCCTTCCTGTCCATCTCCAAAATTGGTGCATTTTTAACTATTTGCTTCTTTTATCACAAATAGTAGTAACATGAAAGTTTCCATTGCCCACAATCTCATAATCCGGTATTCCTAATTTTAAACATTCAAAAACAATTTAAGCTTTAAGGCTGCCCCTTTCACCCTACATAATTACTCAGAAAATCGGCAATAAAACGGTAGTTATATAGTCCTATAGGGCCGTTGGAAAATCCCATTATAGTCTGTGAGGAGCCACAACCCGAAAGGAGAAAATCTTCCCCTTACAGGCTTCCGAAATGGCAGACCAAATCCACCGAGAAATGGTGGCATTGAAAGCAGGCTGTCCTTTACAACGAACCTCCGTAAGGACGAAAAAGGAATCACACTGACGAAACGCAGAAGTGATAGAGAGATAAGGAGAAGGAGCAGGACAAAAAGACAGGAGGACAATGTCCAAATTGGGATGAAAAGCCGAAACCACCTTAAGCAAAAAAGGAAGGATCTGGCAGGAAAACAACCTTTTCCTGATGGAGCACCAGAAATGAAGAACGGCAGGAGAGAGCTGCCAATTCAGACACCCTTCGGATGGAGGTGATAACAACAAGAAACGCCACTTTCCAAGAAAGGAGGCGTAGAGACACCTCTCTAAGGGGCTCAAAAGGTTCACCCTGGAGGGCCCTCAGACCATGATTCAAGTCCCAAGGGGGAGAGGGCGACCGATAAGGAGGGACAGAAGCCTGACCACGTCGGCGTACCACGACCTTCGGGGCCAATCTGGAGCTACCAGAATGGTGGGAACGTCCTCCGCTTTGAGCTTCCTCAGACTCCTGGGAAGGAGCGGAAGGGTATGAAACAGATAGGGTAGGGCAAACCCCACCCAAGGAATCACTAGGGCGTCCACGGCTAAAGCCAGAGGGTTCCGGGACTTGGACACAAATGGAAGGATCTTCCCATTGTGCCGGAACGTGAAGAGGGCCACGTCTGGAATGCCCCAGAGGTCGCGGATCTGCGTGAAGACCTCTGGATGTAGGGACCACTCACCTAGGTCGGGTGAGGACCGACTGAGGAAGTCCGCTTCCCAGTTGAGCAACCCCGGAATGTGAATCGCCGAGATGGCCGGAACCATGCTTTCCGCCCAGATGAGAATCTTTGTCACCTCCGCCATGGCTGTCGAGCTGAGAGTGCCGCCTTGACGATTTATGTATCCCACGGCCGTGGGGTTGTCTGACTGGGCACGGACAGGTCGGGTCTGAAGCCGGGATTCCCAATGAAGAAGACAAACCAGGATCACCCGTAGTTCCAATATGTTTATCGGAAGAAGGGCTTCTCGGGGAGACCAGAGTCCCTGGACCGTCCAATCCCTGAACACACCGCCCCAGCCCGACTGGCATCCGTCGTAACCACCTGCCAGTGAAGGGGAACAAATGAGCACCCCTGGAGAAGAAGCGGGGAGCGGAGCCAGCAGAGAAGAGACTGACGGATCCTGTGAGGGAGAACATGGAGAGCGGAGATCTGTCCCACCGAGAGAGAATTGCCAGTTGAAGAGGTCGGTAAGGAAACTGGGCAAAGGGCACGGCCTCTATGGTCGCCACCATCCATCCCAGGACTTCCATGCAAGTGCGGATGGAGACTGGGACCTGGAGCCAAAGGGAGCGGACTCCTGACAGAAGAGTCAGACGTTTGTCTGGCGGAAGTCAAATTCGGGCCGAGGTCGTGTTGAACTGAAGTCCCAAGAATATCAGGGACTGGGTGGGAGAGAGGACTGACTTGTTCCGGTTGACCCTCCACCCGAAGCGATCCAGAGTGTGAAGAGTGACATCCACATTCTCCAGAGTCTGGGATCTGGTGGAAGTCTTGATGAGAGGGTCGTCCAGGTGGGGTATCACCGAGACTCCCCTCGGCCGCAACAGGGCCATCACTGGCGCAAGGATCTTGGTAAAGACCCGAGGAGCCGTGGCCAGGCAAAAGGGGAGGGCTACGAATTGAAAATGCCCCTCCGGAACCGCAAAGTGGAGTTACCGTGATGGCCTTGAAATATTGGCACATGGAGATAGGCATCCTTGATGTCTACTGAGGAGAAACTCCCCTAGTTCCAGGGATACCACTACCGAACGGAGAGATTCCATTCGGAAGTGGCAGATGAGAAGATGACAGTTGAGACGCTTGAGGTCTAGGATTGGCCGCACAGAACCGTCCTTCTTGGGGACCACAAAAAGATTGGAATAGAAACCCCAAAAACGTTCCCCTGGAGGAAAGGGACCGATAACCCCCTGGAGAAGCAGAGACTGTAGAGCCTCTCGAAATTGCTTCGCCAGAGAAGGAGACCGGGGGGCCAGGGATCGAAAAAAGCGATCCCTTGGGAGGGAGGCAAATTCGATTCGGTAACCGCTGGATACCACGTCCCTGACCCGGGAGTCCTGAATGTGTGTGGTCCAGATGTCTCGAAAAAATAAGAGAAGACCTCCCACCCGAGAAAAAACTGCGGGTGGGGGCTTCTCTTTGGAAGAGGGTTTGCGGTTGCCTGATTTGGCCGCAAACCGGCCGGAATGGTTGGTGTCCAACTTCCAAGACGGGCGCAGCTGGAATGAGGGAGCCTTCTTGTCCCGCGAAGGCGCCCGCTCAGACCCCTTGCTGGGGCCAAAGGTCCGAAAGGAAGAGGACTTCCTTTGGGAAGTAGAACGAGCCATATTTTGAGGCAACAAGGAACTCTTACCTCCCGTCGCCTCTGAGATAATCTCGTCAAGGTGCTTGCCAAAAAGACGGCCACCCGTAAAAGGAAGCTCAGTGAGAGACCTTTTGGAAGCGGCATCCACATTCCAAGCTTTAAGCCACATAGAAGCAGCTAGGTGACCCACAGCAAGGCAGAACAACGGGCTGACTGCATGGAAGCTGTGCACAGAAATTCCCCAGCTTTAGAGCATTGGAGAGCCAGAGCAGACAGATCCTCTGAGGGGGATCCTGCTAGGATAACCTGACAGAGTTTTGGGCACCACTCCGATAGGGCCTTGGACGCCCATGCTGAGGTGAAGATGGGAAGAAGCGAAGAGCCGGCTGCTTCAGAGACAAACTTCGCTAAGGACTCCACCTTCTTGTCTGTAGAATCCTTGAAGGCGGCCGCATCTGCCAGTGGCAGTGTAGTGGCCTTAGAGATCCGGGAGATTGGTGGATCCACTGAGGGAGGGGAAACCACCTTAGTGACAAGGTGTTGATTGGAGGACACTTTGCGCCTCCAGGGAGCTCCGACGGCCCTGTGGGCGGAGCTAATGAAGGACGGGGAAGGACTAGAAGGATGCTCCTAGTCCTGAGCGCATATGTCAGCCGCATATGCGCTCGGGGGGACCATGTCCACCTCCTTCAGACACTAAGCTTAAACTGATTAGCTCAGGGCCTGGAGGCGGGTATATCCTGCTGGGAGGAGCCGACCTTTTTTTATTATCATAGTGTCACACCTCCTAGAGAGAGCAGCATACACCCACGGTCTGTGTCCCCCAATGGAGCCGATATATATATTTTTTTCATTTACACATCCGACTTTAAAGAAAAGTTGTCAAACACCTGTGGGTGTTAAGGCTCACTGGACACCTTGTTACATGCCTTGAGGGGTGTAGTTTCTAATATGGTATGCCATGTGGGGGGTTTTCTGCTGTTCTGGCACCATAGGGGCTTCCTAAATGTGACACGCCCCTCAAAAACCATTTGATCAAAATTCACTCTCCAAAATCCTATTGTTGCTCCTTCCCTTCTGAGCCCTCTACTGCGCCTGCCGAACACTTCACATACACATATGAGATATTTCCTTACTCGAGAGAAATTGGGTTACACATTTAGGGAACTTTTTCTCCTATTACTCATTGCAAAAATTCAAAAACTGGGTCTAAAAGAACATGCGAGTGTAAAAAATGAAGATTTTGAATTTTCTCCTTCACTTTGCTGCTATTCCTGTGAAACACCTAAAAGGTTAACACACTAACTGAATGTCATTTTGAATTCTTTTGAGGGGTGTAGTTTTTATAATGGGGTCATTTGTGGGGTATTTCTAACATGAAGTCCCTTCAAATCCACTTCAAAACTGAACTGGTCTCTGAAAAATTCCTATTTTGAATATGTTGTGAAAAATTGGAAAATTGCTGCTGAACTTTGAAGCCCTCTGATGTCTTACAAAAGTAAAAACATGTCAACTTTATGATGCCAATATAAAGTAGACATATTGTATATGTGAATCAATATATAATTTGTTTGGTATGTCTATTTTCCTTAAAAGCAGAGAGAAATTTTTAATTTTTCAATAAAATTTTGGAATTTTTCACCAACAAATGAGGCAAGTATCGACAAAAGTTTTCCATTAACATAAAGTAGAATATGTCACGAAAAAACTACCTCGGAATCAGAATGAAAAGTAAAAGCATCCCAGAGTTAATAATGCTTAAAGTCACAGTGGTCAGATGTGCAAAAAATGGCCGGGTCCTACACTGAAAATTGGCTGGGTCCTCAAGGGGTTAAGGTCCAGAGGATTTTTTGCACATCTGACCACTGTGACTTTAAGCATTAATAACTCAGGGATGCTTTTACTTATTAATTTGATTTCAAGAAAAAAATTTCGTGACATATTCTAATTTAACATAGTGATAAATTTTCGTCGATACTTGCATCATTTCTCAGTAAAAAATAGCAACATTTCATGAAAAATTTCAAAATTTTGCATTTTTCTAACTTAGAAGCTCTCTGCTTGTAAGGAAAATAGACATACCAAATAAATGATATATTAATTCACATATGCAATATATAAACTTTATGTTGGCATCATAAAGTTGACATGTTTTTATTTTTTAAAACATTAGAGGGCTTCAAATTTTAGCAGCAATTTTCCAATTTTTTCCCAAAATTTACAAAAACTGATTTTTTCAGGGACCAGTTCAGATTGAAGTGGATTTGAGAGGCCTTCATATTAGAAATACCCCATAAATTACCCATTATGAAAACCACACCCCTCAAAGTACTCAAAATGACATTCAGAAAGTTTGTTAGCCCTTTAGAAAATTCTAAATCTTCATTTTTTACAATCACATGTTCTTGTAGACCCATTTTTTGAATTTTTTACAAGGGTAAAACCCATGTGTGGACGTAAAGTGCTATGCAGGTGCACTACAGGGCTCAGAAGAGAAAGAGCCACATTTGGCTTTCGGAAAGCAAATTTTGCTGAAATGGTTTTTGGGCGGCATGTCGCATTTAGGAAGCCGCTATGGTGCCAGAACAGCAAAAAAATTAAACAAAAAAAAAAAACACACACATTTGGCACACTATTTGGAAAATAACACCCCTCAAGGAACGTAACAAGGGGTACAGTGAGCCTGTACACCCCACAGGTGTTTGACAAATTCTCTTTAAAGTTGGACATGAAAAAAAAAAATTTTCACGAAAATGCTGATATTACCCCAAAAATTTTATTTTCACAAGGGGTAATAGGAAAAAAAGCCCCCAAAATGTGTAACACCTTTTCTTCTGAGTATGGAAATACTACATATGTGGATGTAAAGTGCTCTGCGAGCGCACTACAGGGTTCAGAAGACAAGGAATGCCATTGGGCTGTTGGAGAGAGAAATTGGTTGGAATGGAAGTCGGGGGCCATGTGCATTTACAAAGCCCCCGTGCTACCAGAACAGTAAACCACACCCACATGTGACCCTATTTCAGACACCCCACACGGAATGTAACAATGGGTGCAGTGAGCATTTACACCCCACTGGCATTTGACAGACCTTTGGAACAGTAGGCTGTGCAAATAAAAAAATAAATTTTTCATTTTAATGGACCACAGTTCAAAAAATCTGTCAGACACCTGTGGGGTGTAAATGCTCACTGCACCCCTTTTTACATTCCATGAGGGGTGTAGTTTCAAAATGGAGTCACATATGGTTTCGGCACCATGGGGGCTTTGTAAACGCACATGGCCTTAAATTCCAGCCAAATTCTCCAAAAGCCCAATGGTGACCCTTCTCTTCTGAGCCCTGTAGTGCGCCCGCAGAGCACTTTACATCCACATATTAGGTTATGTAACAAACTCTCAGGTGTTTCGCAACCAGTGTGCCTTCAGCTGTTGCAAAAACTACAACTCTCAGCATGCACAGACAGCAGGAGGGCATGCTGGGACTTGTAGTTACGCAACAGCTGGAGGCACACTACTACAACTCCCAGCATGCCCTTTGGCTGTTCATGCATGCTGGGGGTTGTAGTTATGTAACTGCTGGAGGCACACTTTTTCATAGTAAGAATGTGCCTACAGCTGTTGCATAACTACAACCCCCAGCATGCACAAACTACCAAAGGGCAAGCTGGGAGTTGTGCCTTCTGCTGTTGCATAACAACAACTCCCAGCATGCCCTTTTCTGCATGCTGGGAGTTGTTGCTAAGCAACAGCAGGAGGCACAGCCTTACCTCCTGCTGTTGCCTGCTCCCTCCTCATCACCGCCTCCGCTGGTCCTGGAGCCCGATCCCACCACAGACTCCGGGGATCGGGGGCCCCAAGTGCGGTGTACACTCCCGACACTCGCTTTCACCCACTGGAATGGGGGCGGAGCGGGTGCCATTAGGGGCGGAGCGGGTGCCCCTAGCAGGAGTCCTGATTTGTTAGCTGGTAACTGCAGATGAATCAGGACAATTGTGAGGTGGTTTTCTCGGGTCACCGGTGACCTGATTGACCTGGAATTGCCGCAAATCGCCGATCTGGTCTCAGGATCCCCCCCCCAGGAGTCTGCATGGGGTACCTGCTGAATGATTTCAGCAGGCATCCCATTCCGGGTGAACGGAAAAGTCCAGCACGTACAGGTATGCCCTGGGCCCTTAAAAGGGTATTCCCGGAGAATTATTATTATTTTTTTTATATCAACTGGCTCCAGAAAGTTAAACAGATTTGTACAAGAGCCCTGTGATATGAGGTTACATTGCATTATTTGATATTTTAAATAAAACATTTCTATATTTTTATATAGTTGTATCTTATAATTGAAGCACAATCAAGGTATCCATTATCATTATAATTATTGTTCATCTATGTATCAGGTAACTGGTACTAGTCTTGAGGGGTTGGTTACTGTTTAGATTTGTAAATTATTTATATTAAGAAATCTTAATCCTTCCAATAAATATCAGCTGCTGAAGTTGAGTTGTTCTTTTCTGTCTGGCAACAGTGCTCTCTGCTGACACCTCTGTCTGTCTCGGGAACTGCACAGAGTAGAAGAGGTTTGCTATGGGATTTGCTTCTACTCTGGACAGTTCCCTAGACAGGTGTCATCAGAGAGCACTTAGACAGAAAAGAACAACTCAACTTCAGCAGCTCATAAGTACTGAAATAATTAAAAAAAAATTAATAGAAGTAATTTACAAATCTGTTTAACTTTCTGAAGCCAGTTGATATATGAAAACATTTTTTTTCCTGGATAACCCCTTTAAGTACCAGGACATCAGGGCGTACCTGTACGCCCTGTGTCCTTAAGGGGTTAAACTGCATTCCCATGCAGTTCTATACAATCACAATTTTGTGACAGGTATTACTTAGTGGTTGTAAGTAGGACCTAGGAAGAGAGCGTGCCTCCAAGGTCACAGGGTAATCGATAGGACTGATCATGATCTGCTATGTAATTAATCAGGACACTCCTCCTGCATAGAGGCTATAATTCTTTCCTCTGTACCCACTGATCTGTTTTACCTGACAGATTGCCTTAGATACATATATTTCTGAAAGACAAGTCAACCACCAGAGAGAGCAAACTGGATACAGCCTCATACAGACTAACCAGGGGACATTTATTGAAATTTGTGCAAGCAGAAGTGACAGCTGGCATTAGCCACTGAGAAATGACAACTTGTGTTTAACAGGTTGCTATGGGCAACTGCTTTTCTTTTAACTAGTTTTGATTATACTTTCACAGTGAACCTGTATAAATCCTTATAATCCCTACTCTGCTCTGGTGGAAGATTTATCTTTCAGAAATGTATGCATTTAATAATGTGCAAACATTTCTAAGAAATCCCATAAAATATAGCCTCAAATGAAGCAGTGTAAACAAATGGTGCACAACATATACGTTTAAAGGAATCACATAAGACATTGTGAAGACAATTATGACAGATGCATTAGATTAGTCCAAAATATCTGATTGGTGGGATTCTGACCACTGGGCCCCTACTAATTCCTAGAAGAAGTATCTTTCACTGTTTTACTTCAATAGACATTTAGGCAAGATGGCTGCACATACTTGGTCTGGAATATTTGGTACACAGTGCTCACCTCTGTGCCAACACTGCCTAACCTGTGTGCCATCTGTGTTGACCTTACATTACAAAAACAGGGAGCAGAAAGAAGCAGTGTTGTCTCCATAAAACTGGGGGGACACAAAGAACTGGCACTGGACTAGTCTTCAAGCTGTCTCTAGGATGGCAGTTAAAATGGCTGCTGCAGTATAGAGGTTGTCATAGCAACCACACCAAGCTCAGTAAACAACAGCGGACTGTACCACTACAAGAACAGATAAACTGTCCCAAAGCACACAGTAAAAAAATGATAAGGTAGGCAGCTGTATGATTAAAACATGAAAATTGTGAAAGTATTTTATTTTCTTACTCTCTTTTCATTTTGTATTCATGCATTTTCCCACTGTTTAATGTTCTTTTATTTACCCACCAGCCAATGGTTCAATCCAGTGTTTGCTTACAGCAGCTAGGGTCTTCAGAAGGGTGTGGGCACTGGTGATATATCCTATAAATGTTCAATACATGTCTCTCTCTCTCTCTCTCCATATATAGTATGCCCAATGCTCACAGGGGCATATGCATAGGAGCTAAGCCTTCTCTATACTCCTGGGTTGTTAGCTGATTTTAACAGTTGACAGCCGTGTGCAGTTCAGGAGGATTAAAAACTTAAAAAGCAAAAAGGCTAAAAAAAAGTTCCAGAATTGGAATCCCTTTATGCAAAAAAAGCCCATGGTATTTAAAAATAACATTATTTATGCTGCACATCGAACTCCATAAACAAAAATAAATACCCAGTGCCAGATCTAATGATTTCTGGTCACTGCATATTCCCGAAAAATTAAATGAAAGGTGATAACAATGGTAGCATGGATGAAGTGCAATGCAGGGTGACTGGGCCCTAAAATTATGATGTCCTACCTGTGCCATCCATCAGATGCCGGGTGTGGGTAGGCTCTTTTCTTTACTGTCATACTCTTACAGGTCATCCGGGCCCAGATATTCTCCAGGAACGCCAATAACTTGCTCTTTCTTGGTATCTCATCTGTACTTGGTGGCTCCTGAAAATCATTTTCACTGTTCTGGTCTCAGCTCATCTTTCTTCTTATTTCCTCTTCCTCTACTAAATGAATTTTCTTCCCTTTTGCCTACATTTTATGAGCATGACAAAGAAGATAAAGTCACTAGAAAACTACAGCAATGGACAGTGACCTATCACAAGTGACTCTGCTGATCCCTAGTGAGCGAATGAAATTGTAACCTGTGCACTTGGCTAAACATTCTATCTGCAGTTATGATGTCATCAGCCCTGTAATCTTTGTCACAATCAGTGTTACACAAACCTAAAGTGAGAGGACATTATTCCATATATATGTAGATGGTAAGACCGCACCGGGGATCAACCTCTGTGCCTGTGGTTGCCCAGGCTGCCAGCCCAGGATAAATGAACAGCAAATCCAGAAAATCATCGCACAAGTAGGTCTTGGATCAGAAAAAGCTGGTGGTTTTATTTCCAATTAAAGTGCAATGATTCGGCAATAGCCATGCTTGATAAAGGCTATTGACGAAACGTTGCACTTTAATTGGGATTAAAACCACCAGCTTTTTCTGATCCAAGACCTACTTGTGTGGTGATTTTCTGGATTTGCTGTATATATATGTGTATATATATATAGCACCACTGCGCTCTGTGTTATCACTACTCTTCTTTATTCACCGGACCGCTGTTGTGCTGTTTTGGAGGAAAGGAAGAAAGCAGCTTTGCATTTCTAATCCTGGATAACCCCTTTAAAGCCCCATTTGTGTATAGAATTGTCTATTAAAAAAATGATATACATCTGAAAATGATATATATATATATATATATAATGATATAAATATTTTTTATGTTTGCCTTTAGCATGCAGCCTTCCAAAAGACATTACTCAGTGGACATTCTAACACACAATGGGGGAGAGTTATCAAAACCTGTGCAGAGAAAGAGAGGTGCAGTTGCCCATGGCAACCAATCAGATCACTTCTTTCATTTTTAAGGAGGCCTGGGAAAAATGAAAGAAGCTATCTGATTGGTTGCTATGGGCAACTGCACCACTCTTCCTCTAGACAGGTTTTGATAAATATCCCCAATGGCTTTTGTCTTGAAAAGATTATTGTAGCACTTATTAATAATAAGGAAAAGATTTCCACATTCTTTCATTATTTAAAAAATGGTGCAGATACAAGTAAGGGTGCTTTCACACTACGATTGTAGTGTACGGTTGCTGGATCTGGTTGGGAGGGGCGAAAACCGGCCGCTCCCATATCCCAGCCGGATCCAGCCTGAACCCCTTTCATTTCAATGAGCCGACCGGAGTCAAACGCTGACTCCGGTTGTCTAATTTTTCCCCAAATACGGTTTTCTGACCGGACTGAGAACCGTGGTATACCACGGTTTTAGGTCCAGTCAGAAAACTGTATGCGAGGCAAAAATGAGACAACCGGAGTCAGCGTTTGACTCCGGTCGGCTGATTGAAATGAATGGGGTTCAGGCTGGATCCGGTTGGGATACGGGAGCGGACGGTTTTCGCCCCTCCCAACCGGATCCAGCAACCGTACACTACAATCGTAGTGTGAAAGCACCCTAAGAGAATGAATGCAGATAAAGAAGGAATATTGAGGAAAACTGTTAACCCCTTAAGGACCTGGCCCATTTTGGTCTTAAGGACCAGAGCGTTTTTTGCATATCTGACCATTGTCACTTTAAAGGGGTACTCCGGTGCTTAGACATCTTATCCCCTATCCAAAGGATAGGGGATAAGATGCCTGATCACGGGAGTCCCGCCGCTGGGAACCCCCATGATCTTACACGCGGCACACCTTTTGTAATCAGTCCCGGGAGCGTGATCGCTCCGGGACTGATTACCGGCAACTACAGGGCGGGCGGCGTGTGACGTCACGCTCCACCCCTCAATGCAAGCCTATGGGAGGGGGCGTGATAGCTGTCACGCCCCCTCCCATAGGCTTGCATTGAGGGGCGGAGCGTGACATCACACGGGGCCGGGGGCGTGACGTCACACGCCGCCCGGCCTATAGTCGCCGGTAATCAGTCCTGGAGCGAACACGCTCCGGGGACTGATTACAAACAGGGTGCCGCGTGCAAGTTCACGGGGGTCCCCAGCGGCGGGACTCCCGCGATCAGGCATCTTATCCCCTATCCTTTGAATAGGGGATAAGATGTCTAAGCACCGGAGTACCCCTTAAAGCATTAATAACTCTAGGATGCTTTTACCTTTCATTCTGATTCCGAGATTGTTTTTTCGTGACATATTCTACTTTATGTTAGTGGTAAAATTTCATCGATACTTGCATCATTTCTTGTTGAAAATTCCAAAATTTGGAAAAAAAAATTGAAAATTTAGCATTTTTATAACTTTGAAGCTCTGTTTATCAGGAAAATAGATATTCCAAATAAATTATATATTGATTCACATATACAATATGTCTACTTTATGATTACATCATAAAGTTAACATGTTTTAACTTTTAGAAGACATCAGAGGGCTTCAAAGTACAGCAGCAATTTTCACAAAATTTTCAAAATCAGAATTTTTCAGAGACCAATTCAGTTTTGAAGTGGATTTGAAGGGCCTTCATATTAGAATTTAGAGCTGGGCGGTATGATCAAAAATGTGTATCACAGTATTTTTTAAAATGATGGTGGTATCACGGTATTTAACAGTATTTGGGGGGGGGGCTTGTTTAAGTGTCAGAACATCAGGATTTCCCCAACCAGTGTGCCTCCAGCTGTAGCAAAACTACAACTCCCAGCATGCCTGGACAGCCTGCGAATGTCTGGGTATGCTGGGAGTTGTAGTTTTGCAACAGCTGGAGGCACACTGGTTGGGGAAACAGCGTTGTACTGTATACTCCCCCACTGCTGTCTATTACAGCTCTGCACTACAGGGGATGAGGAGTCAGGGCAGCGAAAATCTCTCCATTCACCCCGTCCTGCCCCTCTTTCCATTCACCCCCCTACACCCATTAACCCCCCTACACCAATTAACCCGATCCTGTCCCTCATTCCATTAACGCCCCTGCTTCCATTACCCCCCTGCACCCATTAACCCCCCCTGATCCTTTCATTTATCCTATCCTGCCCCTTATTCCATTACCCCCTCTGCTTCAATAACCCCCCCTCCTCACCTGTGCGCTGATGCGGCTGCTGGGAAGTGCCCCTGTCATCAGTGCAGTAACGTGGGCGCTTACCACCCGGACACGGGATCCTCTCTGGCAGAAGCGATCACCGCAGGATGCTGACGCTTCCACCAGGAGGGAATTTTAAATTTTGATCTAAAGTGCCCACTGCGCTATTATGTGCCACCTCCACTTTAGAACAGTGAGCAGCAGCGGCGCAGCTCACGTGCGTTGTGTGAGGGGGCCCGCCGCTCTTTCAAAGATCAGGGGGCCCCCTCACAGGCGGTCTGTCCGCCCCTGAAGCGCTCGCTCTCCTTGGTCCTGCGGCGTGCACTAGGGGCCTCAGGAACGGGCACCAGAACTAGAAGAAATGCGGCACAATACTCCGCCTTACGCCGCAGGACCAAGGGGAGCGGGCGCTTGTTATGAACACTCCCTGAAGTAGGCGAAGAGAGGGGAGAGGTGGACTGGAGCAGGGAGCCGGCTCGGGGAAACATCAGAGCCAGGGGATGCAGTTTCTGCGCTTTCCCCTGGCTCTGATTGCAGAGAAGAGCCGGCCTGAAACTGCAGGGGGAGCGGGGATGAGGAGTCTCATCCTGCTCTCCCCTGACAGAATGGAGCCGTGGGCTCTGTAATTCATTCATGGGTGGGGGGGAGGGGCCCCACCGGTATAGCGGTATGGGGCAAAATTCATACCGTCGGAGAAAAAAAAAACTGTATCCGGTATGAGCCGGTATACCGCCCAGCCCTATTAGAAATACCCAATAAATGACCCCATTATAAAAACTGCACCCCTCAAAGTATTCAAATGAAATTCATAATGCTTGTTAACCCTTTAGGTGTTTCACAGGAATAGCAGCAAAGTGAAGGAGAAAATTCTAAATCTTCATTTTTTACACTCTCATGTTCTTGAAAACCCAGTTTTTGAATTTTAACAAGGGGTAAAAGGAGAGAAATCTTCGTAAAATTTGTAACCCAATTTCTCTCGAGTAAGGAAATACCTCATATGTGTATGTAAAGTATTCGTCAGGCGCAGTAGAGGGCTCAGAAGGGAAGGAGCGACACTGGGATTTTGGAGAGTGAGTTTTTCTGAAATGGTTTTTGGGGGGCATGTCACATTTAGGAAGCCCCTATGGTGCCAGAATAGCAAAAAAAAAAAAAACTCACATGGCATACTATTTTGGAAACTACACCCCTCAAGGAACTTAACAAGGGGTCCAGTGAGCCTTAACACCCATCAGGTGTTTGACAACTTTTCATTAAAGTTGGATGTGTAAATGATTTTTTTTCACTAAAATGCTGCTTTTCCCCCAAATTTTTATTATTTTACAAGGAGTAATAGGAGTAAATGACACACAAAATTTGTAACCCCATTTCTTCTAAGAATACCACATGTGGACGTCAAGTGCTCTGCTGACGCACTACAATGCTCAGAAGAGAAGGAGCGCCATTGAGTTTACGGAGAATGAATTTGTTTGGAATAGGAGCCAGGGGCCATGTGTGTTTACAAAGCCCCCGTAGTGCCAGAACAGTAGAACCCCCCCCACATGTGACCCCACTTTGGAAACTACACCCCTCACAGAATTTAATAAGGGGTGCAGTGAATATTTACACCCCACTGACGTTTGACAGATCATTGAAATAGTGGGCTGTGCAAATGAAAAATACAATTTTTCATTTTCATGGACGACTGTTCCAAAAATCTGTCAGACACCTGTGGGGCATAAATGCTCACTGCACCCCTTATTACATTACGTGAGGGGTGTAGTTTCCAAAATACGGTCACATGTGTGTGGGGGGTCCATTGTTCTGGCACTATGGGGGCTTTTTAAACACACTTGGCCTTCAATTTCAGGCACATTCTCTCTCCAAAATCTCAATTGCGCTCCCTCTCTTCTGAACATTGTATTTCGCCCGCAGAGCGCTTTACATCCCCATATGTGGTATTTTCTTACTCAGAAGAAATGGGGTTACAAATTTTGGGGGCTTTTTTCCTATTTTCCATTGTGAAAATGAAAAATTTAGGGTAAAACCAGCATTTTAGTGAAAAAACTTTTTTTTTTCATTTTCCCATCCAACTTTAATGAAAATTCTTCAAACATCTGTGGTGTGTTCAGGCTCACTATACCCCTTGTTACGTTCCGTGAGGGGTGTAGTTTCCAAAATGGGGTCACATGTGGGTATTTATTTTTTTGCGTTTATGTCAGAACCGCTGTAAAATCAGCCACCCCTGTGCAAATCACCAATTTAGGCCTCAAATGTACATAGTGTGCTCTCAATCCTGAGCCTTCATCCGCAGAGCATTTTACGCCCACATATGGCATATTTGCGTACTCAGGAGAAATTGCGTTACAAATTTTGGGGGTCTTTTTTTGCTTTTACTGCTTGTGAAAATATAAAGTATGGGGCAACATCAGCATGCTAGTGTAAAAATTTTAATTTTTTTACACTAACAGGCTGGTGTAGACCCCAACTTTTCCTTTTCATAAGGGGTAAAAGGAGAAAAAGCCCCCCATAATTTGTATTGCAATTTCTCCCAAGTACGGAAATACCCCATATGTGGCCCTAAACTGTTTCCTTGAAATACGACAGGGCTCTGAACTGAGAGAGCGCCATGAGCATTTGAGGACTAAATTAGGGATTGCATAGGGGTGGACATGAGGGTATTCTACATCAATGATTCCCAAACAGGGTGCCTCCAGCTGTTGCTAAACTCCCAGCATGCCTGGACAGTCAGTGGCTGTCCGGAAATGCTGGGAGTTGTTGTTTTGCAACAGCTGGAGGCTCCGTTTTGGAAACACTGCCGTACAATACATTTTTCATTTTTATTGGGGGGGGGGGGGGGGGGGGGACGACAGTGTAGGGGGGTGTATATGTAGCGTTTTACCCTTTATTTTGTATTAGTGAAGTGTAGTGTTTTTAGGGTACATTCGCACTGGCGGGTGACGGTAAGTATCCCGCTAGGAGTTTGCACTGCGGTGAAAAATTTGCCGCAGCCCAAACTTGAAGCAGGAAACTTACTGCCCGTGTGAATGTACCCTGTACATTCAAATGGGGGGGGGGGCAAACCTCCAGCTGTTTCAAAACTACAACTCCCAGCATGTACTGACAGACCGTGCATGCTGGGAGTTGTACTTTTGCAACAGCTGCAGGCACACTGGTTGGAAAACCTTCAGTTAGGTTCTGTTACCTAACTCAGTATTTTCCAACCAGTGTGCCTCAAGCTGTTGCAAAAGTACAACTCTCAGCATGTACTGATCACCGAAGGGCATGCTGGGAGATGTAGTTATGCAACAGCTGGAGGTATGCAATTACAACTCCCAGCATGCTGAGACAGCTGTTTGCTCTTTGGGCATGCTGCGATTTGCAGTGATCTCCAAACTGTGGTCCTCCAGCTTTTGCAAAACTACAACTCCCAGCATGTCCAAACAGCTGTCTGGGCATGCTGGGAGTTGTAGTTTTGCAACATCTGGAGGGCTAAAGTATAGAGACCACTGTATAGTGGTCTCAGACTGTAGCCCTCCAGATGTTGCTAGGTAACTCACTGGCTTCTGTACGATCCAGGGAGCCGCATAGCCATCCTCGTCTGCTGCCTGCTGCCACCGCCGATCGTGTCTCGCTGCCATCGCCGATGGGTAAGTGGACTTCGGCGCCCGGTCCCTGTCGGTTTCCCCGTCCTGCCCTGCCTATTGTGGGTGGGCAGAACGGGGAAAGCGAAAGTTAACCCCCCCGCCCCCGATCTGCTATTGGTCAATGCTTCTGACAACCAATAGCAGGGATAGGAGGGGTGGCACCCCTGCCACCTCACTCCTATTCCTTCACCCCCCTGGGCATTTGCGCGGGGTGCGCTCCCGGCGCCCGGCAGGGACCGAAATTCTACATGATGTACGCGTACATCCTTGGTCCTTAAGTACCAGGGAGCTAGGACGTATGCGTACATCCATGGTCCTTAACAGGTTAAACACTTTCCCAATGGTCACCATATAGTGCACCCGATTTCTACTGCACACCAGCAATGTGCGGCACTCATAAGCTTTTAGGTATCACAATGTACAATCCGACCAAATTATTGTACATGGCAAATACACATAACATGGTAACATGAGGAGCCATGTATGTGTCCATCTCCTAGACTACAAAGTATAATGGAAACGCTCACCTCTGTGCCAACACTGCCCAAAACCTGTGCGCCATCTATGTTCACCTTAAATTACAGAAACAGGAAGCAGAGAGAAGCAGGATTGTCTCCATACAAATGGCGGGGGGGACTCAGGACTGGCACTGGACTGGTCTTCAATCTGTCTTTAGGATGGCAGTTAAAATGGCTGCTGAAATATAACAGTTGTCATAGCAATAGTACCTAGCTCAACAAGCAACAGTGAATTATACCAACACAAGAAACGGTAAACTGCCACAAAACACACAGTAAAAATTAAGGCAGCTCTATGATTGACCCCTTAAGGACCAGGCCAATTTTATTTTTGCGTTTTTTCCTCCTCGCCTTCTAAAATCAATAACTCTTTTATATTTCCATCCACAGACCCATATGAGGGCTTGTTTTTGGACCCATCACTTATTTACCATAAAATGTACAGCAAGCCTAAAAAGATTATTATTTGTGTGAAGAAATTGAAACAAAAACTGCAATTTTGCACATTTTGAAAGGTTTTGTTTTTTACGCTGTACACTAGAGATGAGTGAACTTACAGTAAATTCGATTCGTCACGAACTTCTCGGCTCGGCGGTTGCTTTTCCTGCATAAATTAGTTCAGCTTTCTGGTGCTCCGGTGGGCTGGAAAAGGTGGATACAGTCCTAGGAAAGAGTCTCCTAGGACTGTATCCACCTTTTCCAGCCCAATGGGAGCACCTGAAAGCTGAACTAATTTCTGCAGGAAAAGTCATCAACTGCCGAGCCGAGAAGTTTGTGACGAATCGAATTTACTGTAAGTTCGCTCATCTCTACTGTACACTTTACGGTAAAAATGAATTTTTTTTTTTTCTGTGGGTCAATGCAATTAAAATGAAATCCATGATCACATACTTTTCGGTCTCATTGGTCTCAAGGTCTCATTGTGTAGACTGAAACGTGGCACTTTTGTGACTTGATGGGTGAATAAATTCACATTACCACTATTTGACTGGAGTGCCGCTTCTTCTTCTTTGGATCTACAAGTCATGGGATATTGAGTAACATCCCTAGGAGCAGTGCTGCTTCCTTCCCAGAAATAGTTTACTTTTCTATTGCTATATTGTTTAAAAAAAAAAAAAAAAAATTTATTTTTACAAACTAAGTATGTTTAAAATCGCCCTGTTCTGACCACCTATTACTTTTCCATTTTTCCATATATGGGGATTTATGAGGGCTCATTTTTTGTGCAATGACCTGTATTTTTTTTTTAGTACCACATGACTTTTAAGTCGCTTTTTATAAATTTTGGGGGGAATGTGATGTGACCAAAAAGCATCAATTTTTTTTTTTTTTTTTTTTTTTTATGTTTATGCCATTCACTGTATGGAATCATTAACCTTTTGTTAGTCCAAATATGTTTATTAATAATTTTTTTTACGCTTTTTGGGGGGAAATTTTGAAAAATGGGCGATGTACAATTCAATTGGGGGAGGAGATTTTTCACATTTTTCTTACTTATTTTCTTTACACTTTTTATGTCCCCATAGGGGACTATTGATAGCAATCATTTGATTGCTAATACCATTCAGTGCTATGCATAGACATATCGTCGATCTTCCGCTCTGGTCTGCTCGATGTCAGACCAGAGCAGAAGAACCTGGGAGAGCGGCGGAGGCCAGTTAGAGGACCTTTTGTCCGCCATTTTGGATGATCATATCCCTGCGGTAGTGCCGCCAGTGATCCGATCATCCAATATAACGCCCGCATTGCTGCAGATGCAGTAATCTGTATTGATCACAACATCTGAGGGGTTAATGGCAGACATCCGCCATTTTGGATGATCGTATCCCCGCAGCAGTGCAGTCATCGATCCGATCATCCAATATAATGCCTGCATTGCCGCAGATGTCGTTATCTGTATTGATCATGGCATCTAAGGGGTTAATGGCAGTCTGGTGCCCCCATCATGTACAGGACATAAATGTACGTCCTAGTGCGTTAAAGGAAAACTGTTAGTCTATTTACCCACACTATACTGGGTTATAGTGTGGGTGAACAGGAGTCAGTGGTGCCAGAAAGTTAAACAGATTTGTAAATTACTTCTATTAAAAAATCTTAATCCTTCCAGTACTTATTAGCTGCTGAATATTACAGAGGAAAATATTTTCTTTTTGGAACACAGAGCTCTCTGCTGACATCATGAGCACAGTGCTCTCTGCTGACATCTCTGTCCATTTTAAGAACTGTCCAAGAGTAGGAGAAAATCCCCATAGCAAACATATGCTGCTCTGGACAGTTCCTAAAATGGACAGAGATGTCAGCAGAGAGCACTGCGCTCGTGATGGCAGCAGAGAGCACTGTGTTCCAAAAAGAAAACAATGTCCTCTGTAGTATTCAGCAGCTAATAAGTACTGGAATGATTAAGATTATTAAATAGAAGCAATTTACAAATCTGTTTTACTCTCTGGCACCATTTGATTTAAAAAAATAAAAAGTTTTCCACCCGAGTACCACTTTAACCCCTTAAGGACCAAGGACGTACCGGTACGTCCTTGGTCCTGCTCTTCTGATATAACGCGGGGTTACACAGTAACCCCGCGTCATATCATGGCGGGCCCGGCGTCATAGTGAAGCCGGGACCCGCCTCTAATAGCGCGCAGCGCCGATCGCGGCGCCGCACGCTATTAACCCTTTAGCCGCGCGTTCAGAGCTGAGCCGCGCGGCTAAAAGTGAAAGTGAAAGTTCCCGACTAGCTCAGTCGAGCTGTTCGGGATAGCCGCGGCTAATCGCGGCATCCCGAACAGCTGACAGGACAGCGGGAGGGCCCCTTCCTGCCTCCTCGCTGTCCGATCGCCGAATGACTGCTCAGTGCCTGAGATCCAGGCATGAGCAGTCATGCGGCAGAATCGTTGATCACTGGTTTCTTATGAGAAACCAGTGATCAACATAGAAGATCAGTGTGTGCAGTGTTATAGGTCCCTATGGGACCTATAACACTGCAAAAAAAAAGTGAAAAAAAAAAGTGAATAAAGATCATTTAACTCCTCCCCTATTAAAAGTTTGAATCACCCCCCTTTTCCAATAAAAAAAAAAACACAGTGTAAATAAAAATAAAAATAAACATATGTGGTATCACCGCGTGCGGAAATGTCCGAATTATAAAAATATATCATTAATTAAACCGCTCGGTCAATGGCGTGCGCGCAAAAAAATTCCAAAGTCCAAAATAGTGCATTTTTGGTCACTTTTTATATCATTTAAAAATCAATAAGTCCTATCAATGCAAAAATGGTACCGTTAAAAACTTCAGATCACGGCGCAAAAAATGAGCCCTCATACTGCCCCATACACGGAAAAATAAAAAAGTTATAGGGGTCAGAAAATGACAATTTTAAACGTATTAATTTTCCTGCATGTAGTTATGATTTTTTCCAGAAGTCCGACAAAATCAAACCTATATAAGTAGGGTATCATTTTAATCGTATGGACCTACAGAATACATATCAGGTGTCATTTTTACCAAAAAATGTACTACGTAGAAACGGAAGCCTCCAAAAGTTACAAAACAGCGTTTTTTTTTTCAATTTTGTCGCACAATGATTTTTTTTCCCGCTTCACCATAGATTTTTGGGCAAAATGACTGATGTCATTACAAAGTAGAATTAGTGGCGCAAAAAATAAGCCATCATATGGATTTTTAGGTGTAAATTTGAAGGCAAGGAGCAAAAAACGAAAATGCAAAAACGGAAAAACCTCCGGTCCTTAAGGGGTTAAAGCGGTACTCCGGAACTAGACATTTTATCCCATATCCAAAGGATAGGGGATAAGATGTCTGATCGCAGGGGTCCCACTGCTGGGGACCCCGCGATCTCCCTGCGGCACAAACTTGTCATCAGCCTCATGGAGCGAAGATCGCTCCGTGTCTGATGACTCACAATACATGGACTGGAGTACCGCGACGTCATGGCTCTGCCCCTCGTGACGTCAATGCAATGCAAGCCTATGGGAGATGGAGTGAAGGCCGCAATGCATAGGGAGATCGTGGGGGTCCCCAGCGGAGGGACCCCCGAGATCATACATCAGTACCCCTTTAAATTTGTCCAGTAGGTCCTGAGATATGTCCCACAGAACATGCTCTTCTGAATTTGGTGAATCACGCGCAGGGGGCGGGGCTTCACCGGCTCAATTTATATATTCATTGTGACTCCTGGAGTAAAGAAGCCCCGCCCGATACACGTGATTCACTGAATTAAGCAGAGGATCTTCTGGGGGACATATCTCAGGACCTACTGGACATATTTAGGTAAGTGACCCCTCGCTGGATACTTGTTCACCCACACTATAACCCATTGTTTTGGGTTTAGTGTGGTGAGCAGGCTGACAGTTTTCCTTAGTACCACTGCATCAGGACGTACATTTACTTTCATTATCCTTAAGGGGTTAAAGGAGTACTCTGGTTATTTTTTTTTTTATCAACTGGTGCCACCTCTGTCCATGTCAGGAACTGTCTGGAGCAGGAGAGGTTCGCTATGGGGATTTGCTCCTGCTCTGGTCATGTCCTGATAGGGACAGAGGTGTCAGCAGAAAGCACTGTTGTCAGACTGAAAAGAACAACTCAACTTCCTCTGGAGCATACAGCAGCTAATAAGTACTGGTTTGGTGAAGATATATTTTTATTTTAATAGAAGTAATTTACAAATCTGTTTAACTGTCTGGCACCATTTGATTTAAAAAAATAAATAAAAAATGTTGCTGCTGCTGACCTGCTACTTTACTATCGCCTCCCGTAAATGGTTCAGTCCAGTGCTTGTTTACTGCTTCTAGGTAAGAATTTAACCCTGACTGGTTGATTTTATCTCTATATAAGTGTACTCAATACTATTAAAGAGGATTTTCCATCTGGAGATTGATAGCATACCCACAGGCTATACCATAAAAGTCTGACGGGCGGAAGTATTATTGATCTGATCTACGGTGGTACCTACCAAATAATGTCAGTATTATCTGATCTCGGTAGGACCTACCAAAAGCTGTCAGTTTTACTGATCACACACGATGGTGACCCATGTGCAGACCTCCTTAAATTTGTGGGAGGAGATTATGCACAGTGAGACCACTATTCATATGTAAATCATCCCTGTGGGCAACTCCCTGAATATAGGATTAGTTCCCCCACAGGATGACCCCCATATGAATGTTGTGTCTATCCCGCTATGGCGGGCGGTCATTGCTTCATTGTGACACCATGACCTGCAGTCACCAGTAATTTAATATATGTGATCTTATTAACTGCTTAAATATCTATAATGCAATTCATATCTCTGGGCCTGAATATTTACCCAGAATATTTAAAAGCTCATTGATTTAAGCTATGGCGGTATGTTTTCAATATCATGAAATAACACACAGGTATTATTAACTATGCAGATTTATTATTATGAGTAATAACCAATATGAATATATAAAGACAAAGGTTATACATATATGTATCTTGAATCAATATGACACGTATAGAACATTATTTAAGCGTTATTTAACCCCTGAAATGGGTACTCTAATTATTTTTTTTTATTAAATAGAATGTTTCTAATATATTTTATTTAAAAAAAAAAAAAAAAGTGTTATATGTGTTTTTTTTTTTACATTAGTAAACCTGGCCACTACGTGTCACCCAATATGGCTCAGGATTACTTTCCCCCCCCCCTGACGTTCGGCATGTTCGGACCAACGCTGGCCGGGCAGCGTGGTCCAGAACGCGCGTTCACATGGATGAGGAGAGGGAGATGCAGGTGGGCGGGGATATTAAAATTTCACGTGCCGCGTGCGCACGACCACTGTGCTCGCTCTCTGCCTGTTTCCTATACAGGCAGAGAGCGAGTACAGTGCTCGTACGCGTGCGGCGCGCAAAAAATAAAATTTCCCTTCCCCCCTGCATCTCCCTCTCCTAATTCATTGCAGCGCACGAGCTGCAGGAGAGAGAGGAGACGGGCAGAAGCGAGCCCCGGGAAGGCTTCAATCGATGTCACGCCTGCCGTGGCCGTCCACTTCCTGCCCTCACCAGAGAGCTCAACTCTGAGCTCCTGCAGCAGTTAAACATAAGGTATTTTTATGGGGATTTGTAGAAATATAAAGACAGGGATAGATGTAGTTAGTGTCAGGGACAGATGGGGAGGGGGAATAGGGAAATTTAATTTAGTGATAGCTACTCTTTAAGGACCAAGCCCATTTTGCCCTTAACCCCTTAAGGACCCAGCCCAAATATACCTTAAGGACCCGGCCATTTTTTTAACATCTGACCACTGTCACTTCAAGCATTAATAACTCTGGGATGCTTTTACCTTTCATTCTGATTCCGAGATAGTTTTTTCGTGACATATTCTACTTTATGTTAGTGGTAACATTTTGTCGATACTTGTATCATTTCTTGGTGAAAAATTCCAAAATTTGATGAAAGAATTGAAAATTTTGCATTTTTTTTACTTTGAAGCTCTCTGCTTATAAGAAAAATGGATATTCCAAATAAATTATATATTGATTCAAAAATAAAATATGTCTACTATATGTTTGCATCATAAAGTTTACATGTTTTTACTTTTGTCACCAAAGATATATATAACCCTACATATATAGTAGGTAAGGGTATGTATTTGCACTTATGACACCAAAAAGAGAACCATACCACAAATTAAACAGAAAAGTAATAGAATGTAAAAAATTTACTTTATTAATACAATTTAGTAATAAAAAATAGATATTAGAATTAAAGCAAAAAAAGTAGTGGCAATAGATAGGGGGTTCAGGTGTAGGTATGGTTTGGCACCCTTTATTGTATACTATTGGCAGGTATTATTCTTGTATCCTACCAGCTTCTGTGGCATTTACTCCTTATACTTGTATATTTTGATGTATTTGGGTCCTACCATTGTCCTATATCTTTGTATGTCCACTAGTGCCTATCTATTGCTACTACTTTTTTTGTTTTAATTCTAATATCTATTTTTTATTACTAAATTGTATTAATAAAGTTTATTTTTTACATTCTCTTACTTTTCTGTTTAATTTGTGGCATGGTTCTCTTTTTGGTGTCATGTTTTTACTTTTGGAAGACATCAGAGGGCTTCAAAGTTCAGCAGCAGTTTTCAAATTTTTCACAAAATTTTCTAAATCGGAATTTTTCAGGGACCAGTTCAGTTTTGAAGTGGATTTGAAGGGCCTTCATATTAGAAATACCCCACAAATGACCCAATTATAAAAACTGCACCCCTCAAAGTATTCAAAATGACATTCAGTAAGCTTGTTAACCCTTTAGGTGTTTCACAGGAATAGCAGCAACGTGAAGGAGAAAATAAAAAATCTTCATTTTTTACACTCGCATGTTCTTGTAGACCCAGTTTTTGAATTTTTACAAGTGGTAATAGTAGAAAAAAATAAATAAATTTGTAACCCAATTTCTCTCGAGTAAGGAAATACCTCATATGTGTATGTCAAGTGTTCGGCGGGCGCAGTAGAGGGCTCAGAAGGGAAGGAGTGACAATGGGATTTTGGAGAGGGAATTTTTCTGAAATGGTTTTTGGGGGGCATGTCACATTTAGAAAGCCCCTATGGTGCCAGAACAGCAGAAAACCCCACGTGGCATGCCATTTTGGAAACAACACCCCTCAAGGCACGTAAAAAGGGGTCCAGTTAGCCTAAAACCCCACAGGTGTTTGACAACTTTTCGTTAAAATCGGATGTGTAAATGGAAAAAAAAATTCAAACTAAAGTGCAGTTTTTACCCCAAATTTACCATTTTTACAAAGGGTAATGGGAGAAAATGCCCCCCTAAATTTGTAACCTCTTTGTAATCTCTTCTGAGTATGGAAATACCCCATGTTAGGACATAAAATGCTTTACGGGCGAACTACAATGCTCAGAAGAGAAGGAGTCACATTTGGCTTTTTGAAAGCAATTTTTGCTGAAATGTTTTTTTGGGGGCATTTCGTATTTAGGAAGCCCCTGTGGTGCCAGAACAGCAAAAAATACCCACATGGCATACTATTTTGGAAACTACAACCCTAAAGGAACGTAACAAGGGGTCCACTGAGCCGTAACACCCCACAGGTGTTTGACGACTTTTCGTTAATGTTGGATGTGTAAATAAGAAAACATTTTTTTTTACTAAAATGCAGTTTTTCCCCTAAATTTGTAACCCCATTTCTTCTGAGTATGGAAATACCCCATGTTAGGATGTAAAATGCTCTGCTGGCGAACTACAATGCTCAGAAGAGGAGGAGCGCCATTGAGCTTTTGGAAAGATAATTCGTTTGGAATGGTAGGCAGGGGCCATGTGCATTTACAAAGCCCCCCGTGGTGCCAGAACAGTGGACCCCCCCACATGTGACCCCATTTTGGAAACTACACCCCTCACAGAATTTAATAAGGGGTGCAGTGAGTATTTACACCCCACTGGCATTTGACAGATCTTTGGAACAGTGGGCTGTGCAAATGAAAAATTAAATTTATCATTTTTACGGACCACTGTTCCAAAAATCTGTCAGACACCTGTGGGGCGTAAATGCTCACTGTACCCCTTATTACAGTACGTGAGGGGTGTAGTTTCCAAAATGGGGTCAGATGTGTCGGGGTCCATTGTTCTGGCACTATGGGGGCTTTGTAAACACATGTGGCCTTCAATTCCGGACAAATTTTGTCTTCAAAATCCCAATTGTGCTCCTTCTCTTCTGAGCATTGTAGTTCGCCCGCAGAGCACTTTAAATTCACATATGGGGTATGTTCTTACTCAGACGAGATGGGGTTACAAATATGGGGGGGGCTTTTTCTTATTTTCTCTTGTGAAAATGAAAAATTTAGGGTAACACCAGCATTTTTGTGAAACATTTTTTTTTTCCCATTTTCCCATCCAACTTTAATGAAAATTCGTCAAACACCTGTGGGGTGTTAAGGCTCACTACACCCCTTGTCACGTTCCGTGAGGGGTGTAGTTTCCAAAATGGGGTCACATGTGGGTATTTATTTTTTTTGCGTTTGTCAGAACCGCTGTAAAATCAGCCAACCCTGTGCAAATCACCAATTTAGGCCTCAAATGTACATTGTGCGCTCTCATTCCTGAGCCTTGTTGTGCGTCCGCAGAGCATTTTACGCTTACATATGGGGTATTTCCGTACTCAGGAGAAATTGTGTTACAAATTTTGGGGGTCTTTTTTTCCTTTAACCGCTTGTGAAAATAAAAAGTATGGGGCAACACCAGCATGTTAGTGTAATTTGTTTTTTCTTTTTTTACACTAACAGGCTGGTGTAGCCCCCAACTTTTCATTTTCACAAGCGGTAAAAGGAAAAAGAGACCACCAAAATTTGTAGTGCAATTTCTTCCGAGTGCGGAAATACTCCATGTGTGTCCCTAAACTGTTTCCTTTAAATACGACAGGGCTACAAAGTGAGAGAGTGCCATATGCAATTGAGGACTAAATTAGGGATTGCATAGGGGTGGACATAGGGGTATTCTACACCAGTGATTCCCAAAAAGGGTGCCTCCAGCTGTTGCTAAACTCCCAGCATGCCTGGACAGTCAGTGGCTGTCCAGACAGTCAGTGGCTGCCCAGCATGCCCAAACAGCTGTCTGGGCATGCTTGGAGTTGTAGTTTTGCAACATCTAGAGGGCTACAGTTTAGAGACCACTATACAGTGGTCTCTAAACTATGTCCCTCCAGATCTTGCAAAACTACAACTCCTAGCATGCCCACATAGCTGTTTGTTGTCTGGAAATGCTGGGAGTTGTAGTTTTGCAACATCTGGAGGTCCACAGTTTAGAGATCACTGTGCACTGGTCTAAAAACGGTAGCCCTCCAGATGTTGCAAAACTGCAAATCCCAGCATGCCAAGACAGCAAACAGCTGTCTCGGCATGCTGGGAGTTGTTGTTGGGTACCTCCAACTGTTGCATAACTACATCTCCCAGCATGCCCTTCGGTGATGCCCGCGTGCATGATCCCGGGCGTCCCCAGCTGCGGGACTCCCGCGATCAGGCATCTTATCCCCTATTCTTTGCATAGGGGATAAGATATGTAAGCACCGGAGTACCCCTTTAAAGCTTCAATTGTTTTTGAATGTTTAAAATTAGGAATACCGGATCATGAGATTGTGGGCAATGGAAACTTTCATGTTACTACTATTTGTGATAAAAGAAGCAAATTGTTAAAAATGCACCAATTTTGGAGATGGACAGGAAGGCTTTAGGGGCGGAGGAGGCCTGAACTGATTAACGATTTATTTGTAACTGTGCTTATAACGTGTAATCTAGAAAAGTTTCCAAGGCCGCCATGTCATATTCCTTGTATATTAACAATCTATTGTGGAATTTCCTTTTTTGTTAACTTTTCATTTGTCTTTATATGTGTTATTTCAATGTTCTTTTGCAAGGGAGTGACTAAAAGCATGACAACTGTTTTGATTATCTTATACCAGAATTTTATAACAGGTGATATATGTTCTTCCGTCAGAAAATCGTCAGCAAAAGGGCAGTTACAAAATCCTAATAGCGGTTTTAACACGTTATAGCCCGTTATTAATAACAGCCATTATTTGTGACGGAAGATAGTAACGGGAGAAATAGTTCATGAACTATTTCTCCCATTGCTATCTTCCATCATAAAATAACGGGTTAAAACGGCTATTAGAAAAATCTCACAGACTATAATGGGATTTTCCAATGGCCGTATAGGACTAGGTAACTACCATTTTAATGCCGATTTTCTGAGTAATTATATAGTGTGAAAGGGGCCTTAAAGCTTCAATTTTTTTTGAATAGTTCATGAACTGTTTCTCCCGTTACTATCTTCCGTCACAAATAATGGCCGTTATTAATAACGGGCTATAACGTGTTAAAACGGCTATTAGAAAAATCCCACAGACTATAATGGGATTTTCTAACGGCCGTATAGGATTTTGTAACTGCCCTTTTTGCAACAGCTGGAGGCTCCGTTTTGGAAACAGTGGCGTACCAGACGTTTTTCATTTTTATTGGGGAGGGGAGGGGAGGGGGGCTGTGTAGGGGTATGTGTATATGTAGTGTTTTTTACTTTTTATTTTATTTTGTGTTAGTGTAGTGTAGTGTTTTTAGGGTACAGTCGCACGGGCGGGGGGTTCACAGTAGTTTCTCGCTGGCAGTTTGAGCAGCGGCAGAAAATTTGCCTCAGCTCAAACTTGCAGCCGGATACTTACTGTAATCCTCCGCCCATGTTAGTGTACCCTGTACGTTCACATTGGGGGGGGGGGGGGGGAAACACCCAGCTGTTGCAAAACTACAACTCCCAGCATGTAGGGTCTATAAGTGCATGCTGGGAGTTGTAGTTTTGCAACAGCTGGAGGCTCCGTTTTGGAAACGGTGGCGTACCAGACGTTTTCATTTTTATTGTAGGGGTATGTGTATATGTAGTGTTTTTTTACTTTTTATTTTATTGTATGTTAGTGTAGTGTAGTGTTTTTAGGGTACAGTCACACGGGCGGGGGTTCACAGTAGTTTCTCGCTGGCAGCTTGAGCTGCAGCAGAAAATTTGCTGCAGCTCAAACTTGCAGCCGGATACTTACTGTAATCCTCCGCCCATGTGAGTGTACCCTGTACATTCACATTGGGGGGGGAACATCCAGCTGTTGCAAAACTACAACTCCCAGCATGTACGGTCTAGCTGGGAGCTGTTGCTAAGCAACAGCAGGAGGCTGTCACTCACCTCCTGCTGCTGCTTGATCGCCGCACAGGTCAGTCCCGCCGCCGCCGCCGTCGTCGCTCCTGGGGCCCCGATCCCAACATTAACGCCGGGGATCGGGGTCCCCAGCACCAGGGGTGCACGTCCCGCACCCGCTCACGTCCTCCGAAAGAGGGGCGGAGCGGGTGCGGGAGTGACACCCGCAGCAGGCGCCCTGATTGGTCGGCCGAATTGTCCAGCGATCTGCGGCCATCGCCGACATGGGGGGGGCATAATGACCCCCCTGGGCGATATGCCGCGATGCCTGCTGAACGATTTCAGCAGGCATCGGGCACCGGCTCCCCTCCGGCTAGCGGCAAGGGGCCGGGAAAGGACAGGACGTACTCCTACGTCCTCGGTCCTTAAGGACTCGGAAACGGGGGCGTAGGAGTACGTCCATTGTCCTTAAGGGGTTAAGGCCCCTTTCACACTACATAATTACTCAGAAAATCGGCATTAAAACGGTAGTTACCTAGTCCTATATGGCTGTTGGAAAATCCCATTATAGTCTGTGAGATTTTTCTTATAGCCGTTTTAACCCGTTATTTTATGATGGAAGATAGTAATGGGAGAAATAGTTCATGAACTATTTCTCCCGTTACTATTTTCCGTCACAAATAATGTCCAATATTAATAACGGGCTATAACGTGTTAAAACGGCTATTAGAAAAATCCCACAGACTATAATGGGATTTTCTAACGGCCGTGTAGGATTTTGTAACTGCCCTTTTGCTGACGATTTTCTGACGGAAGAATTTATATCACCTGTTATAAAATTCTGGTATAAGATAATCAAAACAGTAGTCATGCTTTTAGTCACTCCCTTGCGAAAGAACATTTAAATAACACATATAAAGACAAATGAAAAGTTATCAAAAAAGGAAATTCCACAATAGATTGTTAATATTCAAGGAATATGACATGGCGGCCTTGGAAACTTCACTAGATTGCATCTTTTGAGCACAGTTACAAATAAATCGCTATGCTCAGTTCAGGACTCCTCCGCCCCTACAGCCTTCCTGTCCATCTCCAAAATTGGTGCATTTTTAACAATTTGCTTCTT
The DNA here is from genome assembly GCF_029499605.1 of Hyla sarda. Classification (NCBI taxonomy): domain Eukaryota; kingdom Metazoa; phylum Chordata; class Amphibia; order Anura; family Hylidae; genus Hyla; species Hyla sarda. The sequence continues at coordinate 415,299,419 of NC_079190.1, forward strand.
TTATCACAAATAGTAGTAACATGAAAGTTTCCATTGCCCACAATCTCATGATCCGGTATTCCTAATTTTAAACATTCAAAAACAATTGAAGCTTTAAAGGGGTACTCCGGTGCTTACATATCTTATCCCCTATGCAAAGGATAGGGGATAAGATGCCTTATCGCGGGAGTCCCGCAGCTGGGGAAGCCCGGGATCATGCACGCGGCACCCAGTTTGTAATCAGTCCCCGGAGCGTGTTCGCTCCGGGTCTGATTACGGTCGACCGCAGGGCTGGCGGCGTGTGAAATCACGCCCCCGTGTGACGTCACGCTCCGCCTCTCAATGCAAGCCTATGGGAGTGGGCGTGATAGCTATCATGCCCCCTCCCGTAGGTTTGCATTGAGGGGCGGAGCATGACGTCACACGGGGACGGGGGCATGACGTCACATGCCGCTGGCCCTGCGAGCACGCTCCGGGGACTGATTAAAAAGGGGGTGCCGCGTGCATGATCCCGGGCGTCCCCAGCTGCAGGACTCACGCGATCAGGCATCTTATCCCCTATCCTTTGGATAGGGGATAAGATGTGTAAGCACCCGAGTACCCCTTTAAGAATATATATCACCTATGTTATAACATTTTGGAACAAGACAATCAAAAACAGTAGTCATGCTTTTACTTAGTCACTCCCTTGTAAAAGAACATTTACATAACACATGTAAAGAAATTTAAAAATTTAAAAAGTTAACAAAAAAAGAAAACTCCACAAAAGATTGTTAATTTACAAGAAATATGACATGGCGGCATTGGAAACTTTACTAGATTACACATTTTGAGCACAAATACATATAAATTGCTATGCTCAGTTCAGTCCTCCTCCCCTACAGAATTCCTGTCCATCTCCAAAATTGGTGTATTTTTTACTATTTGCTTCTTTTATCACAAATAGTAGTAACATGAAAGTTTCCATTGCCCACAATCTCATAATCTGGTATTCCTAAATTTAAACATTCAAAAACAATTGAAGCTTTAAGGCCCCTTTCACACTACATAATTACTCAGAAAATCGGCATTAAAACGGTAGTTACCTAGTCCTATACGGCCGTTGTAAAATCCCATTATAGTCTATCAGATTTTTCTAATAGCCGTTTTAACCCGTTATTTTATGATGGAAGATAGTAATGGGAGAAATAGTTTATGAACTATTTCTCCCGTTACTATCTTCCGTCACAAATAATGGCCGTTATTAATAACGGGCTATAACGTGTTAAAACGGCTATTAGAAAAATCCCAAAGACTATAATGGGATTTTCTAACGTCCGTATAGGATTTTGTAACTGCCCTTTTGCTGACGATTTTCTGACGGAAGAATATCACCTGTTATAAAATTCTGGTATAAGATAATCAAAACAGTTGTCATGCTTTTAGTCACTGCCTTGCGAAAGAACATTGAAATAACACATATAAAGACAAATGAAAAGTTAACAAAAAAGGAAATTCCACAATAGATTGTTAATATACAAGGAATATGACATGGCGGCCTTGGAAACTTTTCTAGATTACACGTTATGAGCACAGTTACAAATAAATCGTTAATCAGTTCAGGCCTCCTCCGCCCCTAAAGCCTTCCTGTCCATCTCCAAAATTGGTGCATTTTTAACAATTTGCTTCTTTTATCACAAATAGTAGTAACATGAAAGTTTCCATTGCCCACAATCTCATAATCTGGTATTCCTAAATTTAAACATTCAATAACAATTGAAGCTTTAAAGGGGTACTCCGGTGCTTACATATCTTATCCCCTATGCAAAGGATAGGGGATAAGATGCCTGATCGCGGGAGTCCCAGAGCTGGGGACGCCCGGGATCATGCACGCGGCACCCAGTTTGTAATCAGTCCCCGGAGCGAGTTCGCTCCGGGTCTGATTACGGTTGACCGCAGGGCCGGCGACGTGTGACATCACGCCCCCGTGTGACATCACGCTCCGCCTCAATGCAAGACTACGGGAGGGGGCATGATAGCTATCATTCCCCCTCACGTAGGTTTGCATTGAGGGGCGGAGCGTGACGTCCCACGGTGGCAGGGGCGTGACGTCACATGCAGCTGGCCCTGCGAGCACGCTCCGGGGACTGATTAAAAAAGGGGTGCCGCGTGCATGATCCCGGGCATCCCCAGCTGCGGGACTCTCGCGATCAGGCATCTTATCCCCTATCCTTTGGATAGGGGGTAAGATGTGTAAGCACCGGAGTACCCCTTTAAGAATATATATCACTTATGTTATAACATTCTGGAACAAGACAATCAAAAACAGTAGTCATGCTTTTACTTAGTCACTCCCTTGTAAAAGAACATTTACATAACACATGTAAAGACATTAAAAAATTTAAAAAGTTAACAAAAAAAGAAAACTCCAAAAAAGATTGTTAATTTACAAGGAATATGACATGGTGGCCTTGGAAACTTTACTAGATTACACATTTTGAGCACAAATACATATAAATTGCTATGCTCAGTTCAGTCCTCCTCCCCTACAGAATTCCTGTCCATCTCCAAAATTTGTGCATTTTTATCTATTTGCTTCTTTTATCACAAATAGTAGTAACATGAAAGTATCCATTGCCCACAATCTCATAATCTGGTATTCCTAAATTTAAACATTCAAAAACAATTGAAACTTTAAGGCCCCTTTCACACTACATAATTACTCAGAAAATCGTCATTAAAACGGTAGTTACCTAGTCCTATACGGCCGTTGGAAAATCCCATGATAGTCTGTGAGATTTTTCTAATAGCCGTTTTAATCCGTTATTTTATGATGGAAGATAGTAATGGGAGAAATAGATCATGAACTATTTCTCCCGTTACTATCTTCCGTCACAAATAATTGCCGTTACTAATATCGGGCTATAACGTGTTAAAACGGCTATTAGAAAAATCCCACAGACTATAATGGGATTTTCTAACGGCCGTATAGGATTTTGTAACTGCCCTTTTGCTGACAATTTTCTGACGGAAGAATACATATCTCCTGTTATAAAATTCTGGTATAAGATAATCAAAGAGTTGTCATGCTTTTAGTCACTCCCTTGCGAAAGAACATTTAAATAACACATATAAAGACAAATAAAAAGTTAACAAAAAAGGAAATTCCACAATAGACTGTTAATATACAAGGAATATGACATGGCGGCCTTGGAAACTTTACTAGATTACACGTTTTGAGCACAGTTACAAATAAATTGCTATGCTCAGTTCAGGCCTCCTCCGCCCCTACAGCCTTCCTGTCCATCTCCAAAATTGGTGCATTTGTAACTATTTGCTTCTTTTATCACAAATAGTAGTAACATGAAAATTTCCATTGCCCACAATCTCATGATCCGGTATTCCTAATTTTAAACATTCAAAAACAATTGAAGTTTGAAGGGGTACTCCGGTGCTTTCATATCTTATTCCCTGTGCAAAGAATAGGGGATAAGATGCCTTATCGCGGGAGTCCCACAGCTGGGGACACCCGGGATCATGCACAAAGCACCCAGTTTGTAATCAGTCCCCGGAGCGTGTTCGCTCCGGGTCTGATTACGGTCGACCGCAGGGCCGGCGGCGTGTGAAATCACGCCCCCGTGTGACGTCACGCTCCGCCTCTCAATGCAAGCCTACGGGAGGGGGCGTGATAGCTATCATGCCCCCTCCGGTAGGTTTGCATTGAGGGGCGGAGCGTGACATCACACAGGGGCGGGGGCGTGACGTCACATGCTGCTGGCCCTGCGAGCACGCTCCGGGGACTGATTAAAAAGGGGGTGCCGCGTGCATGATCCCGGGCGTCCCCAGCTGCGGGACTCCCGCAATCAGGCATCTTATCCCCTATCCTTTGGATAGGGAATGAGATGTGTAAGCACCGGAGTACCCCTTTAAGAATATATATCACTTATGTTATAACATTCTGGTACAAGAATATCAAAAACAGTGGTCATGCTTTTACTTAGTCACTCCTTTGTAAAAGAACATTTACATCACACATGTAAAGAAATTAAAAAATTTAAAAAGTTAACAAAAACAGAAAACTCAACAAAAGATTTTTAATTTACAAAAAATATGACATGGCGGCCTTGGAAACTTTACTAGATTACACATTTTGAGCACAAATACATATAAACTGCAATGCTCAGTTCATTCCTCCTCCCCTACAGAATTCCTGTCCATCTCCAAAATTGGTGCATTTGTAACTATTTGCTTATTTTATCACAAGTAGTAGTAACATGAAAATTTCCATTGCCCACAATCTCATAATCCGGTATTCCTAATTTTAAACATTCAAAAACAATTGAAGCTTTAAAGGGGTACTCCGGTGCTTTCATATCTTATTCCCTATGCAAAGGATAGGGGATAAGATGCCTGATCGCGAGAGTCCCGCAGCCTGGGACGCCCGGGATCATGCACGCGGCACCCAGTTTGTAATCAGTCCCCGGAGCGTGTTCGCTCCGGGTCTGATTACGGTCGACCGCAGGGCCGGCGGCGTGTTAAATCAGGCCCCCGTGTGACGTCACGCTCCGCCTCTCAATGCAAGCCTACGGGAGGGGGCGTGATAGCTATCATGCCCCCTCCGGTAGGTTTGCATTGAGGGGTGGAGCGTGACATCACACAGGGGCGAGGGCGTGACGTCACATGCTGCTGGCCCTGCGAGCACGCTCCGGGGACTGATTAAAAAGGGGGTGCCGCGTGCATGATCCCGGGCGTTCCCAGCTGCGGGACTCCCGCGATCAGGCATCTTATCCCCTATCCTTTGGATAGGGGATAAGATGTGTAAGCACCGGAGTACCCCTTTAAGAATATATATCACTTATGTTATAACATTCTGGTATAAGACAATCAAAAACAGTGGTCATGCTTTTACTTAGTCACTCCCTTGTAAAAGAACATTTACATAACACATGTAAAGAAATTTACAAATTTAAAAAGTTAACAAAAACAGAAAACTCAACAAAAGATTTTTAATTTACAAAAAATATGACATGGCGGCCTTGGAAACTTTACTAGATTACATATTTTGAGCACAAATACATATAAATTGCTATGCTCAGTTCATTCCTCCTCCCCTACAGAATTCCTGTCCATCTCCAAAATTGGTGTATTTTTAACTTTTTGCTTCTTTTATCACATAGTAGTAACATGAAAGTTTCCATTGCCCACAATCTCATAATCTGGTATTCCTAAATTTAAACATTCAAAAACAATTGAAGCTTTAAGGCCCCTTTCACACTACATAATTACTCAGAAAATCGGCATTAAAACGGTAGTTACCTAGTCCTATACGGCCGTTGGAAAATCCCATTATAGTCTATGAGATTTTTCTAATAGCCGCTTAAACCCGTTATTTTATGATGGAAGATAGTAATGGGAGAAATAGTTCATGAACTATTTCTCCCGTTACTATCTTCCGTCACAAATAATGGCCGTTATTAATAACGGGCTATAACGTGTTAAAACGGCTATTAGAAAAATCACACAGACTATAATGGGATTTTCTAACGGCCGTATAGGATTTTGTAACTGCCCTTTTGCTGACGATTTTCTGACGGAAGAATATATATCAACTGTTATAAAATTCTGGTATAAGATAATCAAAACAGTTGTCATGCTTTTAGTCACTCCCTTGCGAAAGAACATTGAAATAACACATATAAAGACAAATGAAAAGTTAACAAAAAAGGAAATTCCACAATAGATTGTTAATATACAAGGAATATGACATGGCGGCCTTAGAAACTTTACTAGATTGCATCTTTTGAGCACAGTTACAAATAAATCGCTATGCTCAGTTCAGGCCTCCTCCGCCCCTACAGCCTTCCTATCCATCTCCAAAATTGGTGCATTTTTAACTATTTGCTTCTTTTACCACAAATAGTAGTAACATGAAAATTTCCATTGCCCACAATCTCATGATCCGGTATTCCTAATTTTAAACATTCAAAAACAATTGAAGCTTTAAAGGGGTACTCCGGTGCTTTTATATCTTATCGCCTATGCAAAGGATAGGGGATAAGATTCCTGATCGCGGGAGTCCCGCAGCTGGGGACGCCCGGGATCATGCACGCGGCACCCAATTTGTAATCAGTCCCCGGAGCGTTTTCGCTCCGGGTCTGATTACGGTCGACCGCAGGGTCGGTGGCGTGTGAAATCACGCCCCCGTGTGACGTCACGCTCCGCCTCAATGCAAGCCTACGGGAGGGGGCGTGATAGCTATTATGCCCCCTCCCGTAGGTTTGCATTGAGGGGCGGAGCATGACGTCACACAGGGGGCGGGGGCGTGACGTCACATGCCGCTGGCCCTGTGAGCACGCTCCGGGGACTGATTAAAAAGGGGGTGCCGCGTGCATGATCCCGGGCGTCCCCAGCTGCGGGACTCCCGCGATCAGGCATCTTATCCCCTATTCTTTGGATAGGGGATAAGATGTGTAAGCACCGGAGTACCCCTTTAAGAATACATATCACCTATGTTATAACATTCTGGAACAAGACAATCAAAAATAGTAGTCATGCTTTTACTTAGTCACTCCCTTGTAAAAGAACATTTACATAACACATGTAAAGAAATAAAAATTTTTAAAAGTTAACAAAAAAAGAAAACTCCACAAAAGATTGTTAATTTACAAGAAATATGACATGGCGGCATTGGAAACTTTACTAGATTACACATTTTGAGCACAAATACATATAAATTGCTATGCTCAGTTCAGTCCTCCTCCCCTACAGAATTCCTGTCCATCTCCAAAATTAGTGTATTTTTAACTATTTGCTTCTTTTATCAAAAATAGTAGTAATATGAAAGTTTCCATTGCCCACAATCTCATAATCTGGTATTCCTAAATTTAAACATTCAAAAACAATTGAAGCTTTAAGGCCCCTTTCACACTACATAATTACTCAGAAAATCGGCATTAAAAAGGTAGTTACCTAGTCCTATACGGCCGTTGGAAAATCCCATTATAGTCTATGAGATTTTTCTAATTGCCGTTTTAACCCGTTATTTTATGATGGAAGATAGTAATGGGAGAAATAGTTCATGAACTATTTCTCCCGTTACTATCTTCCGTCACAAATAATGGCCGTTATTAATAACGGGCTATAACGTGTTAAAACGGCTATTAGAAAAATCCCACAGACTATAATGGGATTTTCTAACGGCCGTATAGGATTTTGTAACTGCCCTTTTGCTGACGATTTTCTGACGGAAGAATATATATCACCTGTTATAAAATTCTTGTTTAAGATAATCAAAACAGTTGTCATGCTTTTAGTCACTCCCTTGCGAAAGAACATTGAAATAACACATATAAAGACAAATGAAAAGTTAACAAAAAAGGAAATTCCACAATAGATTGTTAATATACAAGGAATATGACATGGCGGCCTTGGAAACTTTACTAGATTGCATCTTTTGAGCACAGTTACAAATAAATCGCTATGCTCAGTTCAGGCCTCCTCCGCCCCTACAGCCTTCCTGTCCATCTCCAAAATTGGTGCATTTTTAACTATTTGCTTCTTTTATCACAAATAGTAGTAACATGAAAGTTTCCATTGCCCACAATCTCATAATCCGGTATTCCTAATTTTAAACATTCAAAAACAATTGAAGCTTTAAAGGGGTACTCCGGTGCTTACATATCTTATCCCCTATGCAAAGGATAGGGGATAAGATGCCTTATCGCGGGAGTCCCGCAGCTGGGGACACCCGGGATCATGCACGCGGCACCCAATTTGTAATCAGTCCCCGGAGCGTGTTCGCTCCGGGTCTGATTACGGTCGACCGCAGGGTCGGCGGCGTGTGAAATCACGCCCCCATGTGATGTCACGCTCCGCCTCTCAATGCAAGCCTACGGGAGGGGGCGTGATAGCTATCATGCCCCCTCCCGTAGGTTTGCATTGAGGGGCGGAGCGTGACGTCACACGGGGGCGGGGGCGTGACGTCACATGCCGCTGGCCCTGCGAGCACGCTCCGGGGACTGATTAAAAAGGGGGTGCCGCGCGCATGATCCCGGGCGTCCCCAGCTGCGGGACTCCCGCGATCAGGCATCTTATCCCCTATCCTTTGGATAGGGGATAAGATGTGTAAGCACCGGAGTACCCCTTTAAGAATATATATCACCTATGTTATAACATTCTGGAACAAGACAATCAAAAACAGTAGTCATGCTTTTACTTAGTCACTCCCTTGTAAAAGAACATTTACATAACACATGTAAAGAAATTTAAAAATTTAAAAAGTTAACAAAAAAAGAAAACTCCACAAAAGATTGTTAATTTACAAGAAATATGACATGGCGGCATTGGAAACTTTACTAGATTACACATTTTGAGCACAAATACATATAAATTGCTATGCTCAGTTCAGTCCTCCTCCCCTACAGAATTCCTGTCCATCTCAAAAATTAGTGTATTTTTAACTATTTGCTTCTTTTATCACAAATAGTAGTAATATGAAAGTTTCCATTGCCCACAATCTCATAATCTGGTATTCCTAAATTTAAACATTCAAAAACAATTGAAGCTTTAAGGCCCCTTTCACACTACACAATTACTCAGAAAATCGGCATTAAAACGGTAGTTACCTAGTCCTATACGGCCGTTGGAAAATCCCAATATAGTCTATGAGATTTTTCTAATTGCCGTTTTAACCCGTTATTTTATGATGGAAGATAGTAATGGGAGAAATAGTTCATGAACTATTTCTCCCGTTACTATCTTCCATCACAAATAATGGCCGTTATTAATAACGGGCTATAACGTGTTAAAACGGCTATTAGAAAAATCCCACAGACTATAATGGTATTTTCTAATGGCCGTATAAGATTTTGTAACTGCCCTTTTGCTGACGATTTTCTGACGGAAGAATTTATATCACCTGTTATAAAATTTTGGTATAAGATAATGAAAACAGTTGTCATGCTTTTAGTCACTCCATTGCGAAAGAACATTTAAATAACACATATAAAGACAAATGAAAAGTTAACAAAAAAGGAAATTCCACAATAGATTGTTAATATACAAGGAATATGACATAGCGGCCTTGGAAACTTTACTAGATTACACGTTTTGAGCACAGTTACAAATAAATCACTATGCTCAGTTCAGGCCTCCTCCGCCCCTACAGCCTTCCTATCCATCTCCAAAATTGGTGCATTTTTAACTATTTGCTTCTTTTACCACAAATAGTAGTAACATGAAAATTTCCATTGCCCACAATCTCATGATCCGGTATTCCTAATTTTAAACATTCAAAAACAATTGAAGCTTTAAAGGGGTACTCCGGTGCTTTTATATCTTATCGCCTATGCAAAGGATAGGGGATAAGATTCCTGATCGCGGGAGTCCCGCAGCTGGGGACGCCCGGGATCATGCACGCGGCACCCAATTTGTAATCAGTCCCCGGAGCGTTTTCGCTCCGGGTCTGATTACGGTCGACCGCATGGTCGGCGGCGTGTGAAATCACGCCCCCGTGTGACGTCACGCTCCGCCTCAATGCAAGCCTACGGGAGGGGGCGTGATAGCTATTATGCCCCCTCCCGTAGGTTTGCATTGAGGGGCGGAGCATGACGTCACACAGGGGGCGGGGGCGTGACGTCACATGCCGCTGGCCCTGCGAGCACGCTCCGGGGACTGATTAAAAAGGGGGTGCCGCGTGCATGATCCCGGGCGTCCCCAGCTGCGGGACTCCCGCGATCAGGCATCTTATCCCCTATTCTTTGGATAGGGGATAAGATGTGTAAGCACCGGAGTACCCCTTTAAGAATACATATCACCTATGTTATAACATTCTGGAACAAGACAATCAAAAATAGTAGTCATGCTTTTACTTAGTCACTCCCTTGTAAAAGAACATTTACATAACACATGTAAAGAAATAAAAAATTTTAAAAGTTAACAAAAAAAGAAAACTCCACAAAAGATTGTTAATTTACAAGAAATATGACATGGCGGCATTGGAAACTTTACTAGATTACACATTTTGAGCACAAATACATATAAATTGCTATGCTCAGTTCAGTCCTCCTCCCCTACAGAATTCCTGTCCATCTCCAAAATTAGTGTATTTTTAACTATTTGCTTCTTTTATCAAAAATAGTAGTAATATGAAAGTTTCCATTGCCCACAATCTCATAATCTGGTATTCCTAAATTTAAACATTCAAAAACAATTGAAGCTTTAAGGCCCCTTTCACACTACATAATTACTCAGAAAATCGGCATTAAAAAGGTAGTTACCTAGTCCTATACGGCCGTTGGAAAATCCCATTATAGTCTATGAGATTTTTCTAATTGCCGTTTTAACCCGTTATTTTATGATGGAAGATAGTAATGGGAGAAATAGTTCATGAACTATTTCTCCCGTTACTATCTTCCGTCACAAATAATGGCCGTTATTAATAACGGGCTATAACGTGTTAAAACGGCTATTAGAAAAATCCCACAGACTATAATGGGATTTTCTAACGGCCGTATAAGATTTTGTAACTGCCCTTTTGCTGACGATTTTCTGACGGAAGAATATATATCACCTGTTATAAAATTCTGGTTTAAGATAATCAAAACAGTTGTCATGCTTTTAGTCACTCCCTTGCGAAAGAACATTGAAATAACACATATAAAGACAAATGAAAAGTTAACAAAAAAGGAAATTCCACAATAGATTGTTAATATACAAGGAATATGACATGGCGGCCTTGGAAACTTTACTAGATTGCATCTTTTGAGCACAGTTACAAATAAATCGCTATGCTCAGTTCAGGCCTCCTCCGCCCCTACAGCCTTCCTGTCCATCTCCAAAATTGGTGCATTTTTAACTATTTGCTTCTTTTATCACAAATAGTAGTAACATGAAAGTTTCCATTGCCCACAATCTCATAATCCGGTATTCCTAATTTTAAACATTCAAAAACAATTGAAGCTTTAAAGGGGTACTCCGGTGCTTACATATCTTATCCCCTATGCAAAGGATAGGGGATAAGATGCCTTATCGCGGGAGTCCCGCAGCTGGGGACACCCGGGATCATGCACGCGGCACCCAATTTGTAATCAGTCCCCGGAGCGTGTTCGCTCCGGGTCTGATTACGGTCGACCGCAGGGTCGGCGGCGTGTGAAATCACGCCCCCATGTGATGTCACGCTCCGCCTCTCAATGCAAGCCTACGGGAGGGGGCGTGATAGCTATCATGCCCCCTCCCGTAGGTTTGCATTGAGGGGCGGAGCGTGACGTCACACGGGGGCGGGGGCGTGACGTCACATGCCGCTGGCCCTGCGAGCACGCTCCGGGGACTGATTAAAAAGGGGGTGCCGCGCGCATGATCCCGGGCGTCCCCAGCTGCGGGACTCCCGCGATTAGGCATCTTATCCCCTATCCTTTGGATAGGGGATAAGATGTGTAAGCACCGGAGTACCCCTTTAAGAATATATATCACCTATGTTATAACATTCTGGAACAAGACAATCAAAAACAGTAGTCATGCTTTTACTTAGTCACTCCCTTGTAAAAGAACATTTACATAACACATGTAAAGAAATTTAAAAATTTAAAAAGTTAACAAAAAAAGAAAACTCCACAAAAGATTGTTAATTTACAAGAAATATGACATGGCGGCATTGGAAACTTTACTAGATTACACATTTTGAGCACAAATACATATAAATTGCTATGCTCAGTTCAGTCCTCCTCCCCTACAGAATTCCTGTCCATCTCAAAAATTAGTGTATTTTTAACTATTTGCTTCTTTTATCACAAATAGTAGTAATATGAAAGTTTCCATTGCCCACAATCTCATAATCTGGTATTCCTAAATTTAAACATTCAAAAACAATTGAAGCTTTAAGGCCCCTTTCACACTACACAATTACTCAGAAAATCGGCATTAAAACGGTAGTTACCTAGTCCTATACGGCCGTTGGAAAATCCCAATATAGTCTATGAGATTTTTCTAATTGCCGTTTTAACCCGTTATTTTATGATGGAAGATAGTAATGGGAGAAATAGTTCATGAACTATTTCTCCCGTTACTATCTTCCATCACAAATAATGGCCGTTATTAATAACGGGCTATAACGTGTTAAAACGGCTATTAGAAAAATCCCACAGACTATAATGGTATTTTCTAATGGCCGTATAAGATTTTGTAACTGCCCTTTTGCTGACGATTTTCTGACGGAAGAATTTATATCACCTGTTATAAAATTTTGGTATAAGATAATGAAAACAGTTGTCATGCTTTTAGTCACTCCATTGCGAAAGAACATTTAAATAACACATATAAAGACAAATGAAAAGTTAACAAAAAAGGAAATTCCACAATAGATTGTTAATATACAAGGAATATGACATAGCGGCCTTGGAAACTTTACTAGATTACACGTTTTGAGCACAGTTACAAATAAATCACTATGCTCAGTTCAGGCCTCCTCCGCCCCTACAGCCTTCCTATCCATCTCCAAAATTGGTGCATTTTTAACTATTTGCTTCTTTTACCACAAATAGTAGTAACATGAAAATTTCCATTGCCCACAATCTCATGATCCGGTATTCCTAATTTTAAACATTCAAAAACAATTGAAGCTTTAAAGGGGTACTCCGGTGCTTTTATATCTTATCGCCTATGCAAAGGATAGGGGATAAGATGCCTGATCGCGGGAGTCCCGCAGCTGGGGACGCCCGGGATCATGCACGCGGCACCCAGTTTGTAATCAGTCCCCGGAGCGTTTTCGCTCCGGGTCTGATTACGGTCGACCGCATGGCTGGCGGCGTGTGACATCACGCCCCCGTGTGACGTCACGCTCCGCCTCAATGCAAGCCTACGGGAGGGGGCGTGATAGCTATTATGCCCCCTCCCGTAGGTTTGCATTGAGGGGCGGAGCGTGACGTCACACAGGGGGCGGGGGCGTGACGTCACATGCCGCTGGCCCTGTGAGCACGCTCCGGGGACTGATTAAAAAGGGGGTGCCGCGTGCATGATCCCGGGCGTCCCCAGCTGCGGGACTCCCGCGATCAGGCATCTTATCCCCTATTCTTTGGATAGGGGATAAGATGTGTAAGCACCGGAGTACCTCTTTAAGAATACATATCACCTATGTTATAACATTCTGGAACAAGACAATCAAAAATAGTAGTCATGCTTTTACTTAGTCACTCCCTTGTAAAAGAACATTTACATAACACATGTAAAGAAATAAAAAATTTTAAAAGTTAACAAAAAAAGAAAACTCCACAAAAGATTGTTAATTTACGAGAAATATGACATGGCGGCATTGGAAACTTTACTAGATTACACATTTTGAGCACAAATACATATAAATTGCTATGCTCAGTTCAGTCCTCCTCCCCTACAGAATTCCTGTCCATCTCCAAAATTAGTGTATTTTTAACTATTTGCTTCTTTTATCACAAATAGTAGTAATTTGAAAGTTTCCATTGCCCACAATCTCATAATCTGGTATTCCTAAATTTAAACATTCAAAAACAATTGAAGCTTTAAGGCCCCTTTCACACTACACAATTACTCAGAAAATCGGCATTAAAACGGTAGTTACCTAGTCCTATACGGCCGTTGGAAAATCCCAATATAGTCTATGAGATTTTTCTAATTGCCGTTTTAACCCGTTATTTTATGATGGAAGATAGTAATGGGAGAAATAGTTCATGAACTATTTCTCCCGTTACTATCTTCCATCACAAATAATGGCCGTTATTAATAACGGGCTATAACGTGTTAAAACGGCTATTAGAAAAATCCCACAGACTGTAATGGTATTTTCTAATGGCCGTATAAGATTTTGTAACTGCCCTTTTGCTGACGATTTTCTGACGGAAGAATTTATATCACCTGTTATAAAATTTTGGTATAAGATAATGAAAACAGTTGTCATGCTTTTAGTCACTCCATTGCGAAAGAACATTTAAATAACACATATAAAGACAAATGAAAAGTTAACAAAAAAGGAAATTCCACAATAGATTGTTAATATACAAGGAATATGACATAGCGGCCTTGGAAACTTTACTAGATTACACGTTTTGAGCACAGTTACAAATAAATCACTATGCTCAGTTCAGGCCTCCTCCGCCCCTACAGCCTTCCTATCCATCTCCAAAATTGGTGCATTTTTAACTATTTGCTTCTTTTACCACAAATAGTAGTAACATGAAAATTTCCATTGCCCACAATCTCATGATCCGGTATTCCTAATTTTAAACATTCAAAAACAATTGAAGCTTTAAAGGGGTACTCCGGTGCTTTTATATCTTATCGCTTATGCAAAGGATAGGGGATAAGATGCCTGATCGCGGGAGTCCCGCAGCTGGGGACGCCCGGGATCATGCACGCGGCACCCAGTTTGTAATCAGTCCCCGGAGCGTTTTCGCTCCGGGTCTGATTACGGTCGACCGCATGGCTGGCGGCGTGTGACATCACGCCCCCGTGTGACGTCACGCTCCGCCTCAATGCAAGCCTACGGGAGGGGGCGTGATAGCTATTATGCCCCCTCCCGTAGGTTTGCATTGAGGGGCGGAGCGTGACGTCACACAGGGGGCGGGGGCGTGACGTCACATGCCGCTGGCCCTGTGAGCACGCTCCGGGGACTGATTAAAAAGGGGGTGCCGCGTGCATGATCCCGGGCGTCCCCAGCTGCAGGACTCACGCGATCAGGCATCTTATCCCCCATCCTTTGGATAGGGGATAAGATGTGTAAGCACCGGAGTACCCCTTTAAGAATACATATCACCTATGTTATAACATTCTGGAACAAGACAATCAAAAATAGTAGTCATGCTTTTACTTAGTCACTCCCTTGTAAAAGAACATTTACATAACACATGTAAAGAAATAAAAATTTTTAAAAGTTAACAAAAAAAGAAAACTCCACAAAAGATTGTTAATTTACAAGAAATATGACATGGCGGCATTGGAAACTTTACTAGATTACACATTTTGAGCACAAATACATATAAATTGCTATGCTCAGTTCAGTCCTCCTCCCCTACAGAATTCCTGTCAATCTCCAAAATTAGTGTATTTTTAACTATTTGCTTCTTTTATCACAAATAGTAGTAATATGAAAGTTTCCATTGCCCACAATCTCATAATCTGGTATTCCTAAATTTAAACATTCAAAAACAATTGAAGCTTTAAGGCCCCTTTCACACTACATAATTACTCAGAAAATCGGCATTAAAAAGGTAGTTACCTAGTCCTATACGGCCGTTGGAAGATCCCATTATAGTCTATGAGATTTTTCTAATTGCCGTTTTAACCCGTTATTTTATGATGGAAGATAGTAATGGGAGAAATAGTTCATGAACTATTTCTCCCGTTACTATCTTCCGTCACAAATAATGGCCGTTATTAATAACGGGCTATAACGTGTTAAAACGGCTATTAGAAAAATCCCACAGACTATAATGGGATTTTCTAACGGCCGTATAAGATTTTGTAACTGCCCTTTTGCTGACGATTTTCTGACAGAAGAATATATATCACCTGTTATAAAATTCTGGTTTAAGATAATCAAAACAGTTGTCATGCTTTTAGTCACTCCCTTGCGAAAGAACATTGAAATAACACATATAAAGACAAATGAAAAGTTAACAAAAAAGGAAATTCCACAATAGATTGTTAATATACAAGGAATATGACATGGCGGCCTTGGAAACTTTACTAGATTGCATCTTTTGAGCACAGTTACAAATAAATCGCTATGCTCAGTTCAGGCCTCCTCCGCCCCTACAGCCTTCCTGTCCATCTCCAAAATTGGTGCATTTTTAACTATTTGCTTCTTTTATCACAAATAGTAGTAACATGAAAGTTTCCATTGCCCACAATCTCATAATCCGGTATTCCTAATTTTAAACATTCAAAAACAATTGAAGCTTTAAAGGGGTACTCCGGTGGTTACATATCTTATCCCCTATGCAAAGGATAGGGGATAAGATGCCTTATCGCGGGAGTCCCACAGCTGGGGACGCCCGGGATCATGCACGCGGCACCCAATTTGTAATCAGTCCCCGGAGCGTGTTCGCTCCGGGTCTGATTACGGTCGACCGCAGGGTCGGCGGCGTGTGAAATCACGCCCCCGTGTGACGTCACGCTCCGCCTCTCAATGCAAGCCTACGGGAGGGGGCGTGATAGCTATCATGCCCCCTCCCTTAGGTTTGCATTGAGGGGTGGAGCGTGACGTCACACGGGGGCGGGGGCGTGACGTCACATGCCGCTGGCCCTGCGAGCACGCTCCGGGGACTGATTAAAAAGGGGGTGCCGCGCGCATGATCCCGGGAGTCCCCAGCTGCAGGACTCACGCGATCAGGCATCTTATCCCCTATCCTTTGGATAGGGGATAAGATGTGTAAGCACCGGAGTACCCCTTTAAGAATACATATCACCTATGTTATAACATTCTGGAACAAGACAATCAAAAATAGTAGTCATGCTTTTACTTAGTCACTCCCTTGTAAAAGAACATTTACATAACACATGTAAAGAAATAAAAATTTTTAAAAGTTAACAAAAAAAGAAAACTCCACAAAAGATTGTTAATTTACAAGAAATATGACATGGCGGCATTGGAAACTTTACTAGATTACACATTTTGAGCACAAATACATATAAATTGCTATGCTCAGTTCAGTCCTCCTCCCCTACAGAATTCCTGTCCATCTCCAAAATTAGTGTATTTTTAACTATTTGCTTCTTTTATCACAAATAGTAGTAATATGAAAGTTTCCATTGCCCACAATCTCATAATCTGGTATTCCTAAATTTAAACATTCAAAAACAATTGAAGCTTTAAGGCCCCTTTCACACTACATAATTACTCAGAAAATCGGCATTAAAAAGGTAGTTACCTAGTCCTATACGGCCGTTGGAAAATCCCATTATAGTCTATGAGATTTTTCTAATTGCCGTTTTAACCCGTTATTTTATGATGGAAGATAGTAATGGGAGAAATAGTTCATGAACTATTTCTCCCGTTACTATCTTCCGTCACAAATAATGGCCGTTATTAATAACGGGCTATAACGTGTTAAAACGGCTATTAGAAAAATCCCACAGACTATAATGGGATTTTCTAACGGCCGTATAAGATTTTGTAACTGCCCTTTTGCTGACGATTTTCTGACGGAAGAATATATATCACCTGTTATAAAATTCTGGTTTAAGATAATCAAAACAGTTGTCATGCTTTTAGTCACTCCCTTGCGAAAGAACATTGAAATAACACATATAAAGACAAATGAAAAGTTAACAAAAAAGGAAATTCCACAATAGATTGTTAATATACAAGGAATATGACATGGCGGCCTTGGAAACTTTACTAGATTGCATCTTTTGAGCACAGTTACAAATAAATCGCTATGCTCAGTTCAGGCCTCCTCCGCCCCTACAGCCTTCCTGTCCATCTCCAAAATTGGTGCATTTTTAACTATTTGCTTCTTTTATCACAAATAGTAGTAACATGAAAGTTTCCATTGCCCACAATCTCATAATCCGGTATTCCTAATTTTAAACATTCAAAAACAATTGAAGCTTTAAAGGGGTACTCCGGTGCTTACATATCTTATCCCCTATGCAAAGGATAGGGGATAAGATGCCTTATCGCGGGAGTCCCGCAGCTGGGGACACCCGGGATCATGCACGCGGCACCCAATTTGTAATCAGTCCCCGGAGCGTGTTCGCTCCGGGTCTGATTACGGTCGACCGCAGGGTCGGCGGCGTGTGAAATCACGCCCCCGTGTGACGTCACGCTCCGCCTCTCAATGCAAGCCTACGGGAGGGGGCGTGATAGCTATCATGCCCACTCCCTTAGGTTTGCATTGAGGGGCGGAGCGTGACGTCACACGGGGGCGGGGGCGTGACGTCACATGCCGCTGGCCCTGCGAGCACGCTCCGGGGACTGATTAAAAAGGGGGTGCCGCGCGCATGATCCCGGGCGTCCCCAGCTGCAGGACTCACGCGATCAGGCATCTTATCCCCTATCCTTTGGATAGGGGATAAGATGTGTAAGCACCGGAGTACCCCTTTAAGAATACATATCACTCATGTTATAACATTCTGGAACAAGACAATCAAAAACAGTAGTCATGCTTTTACTTAGTCACTCCCTTGTAAAAGAACATTTACATAACACATGTAAAGAAATAAAAACATTTAAAAAGTTAACAAAAAAAGAAAACTCCACAAAAGATTGTTAATTTACAAGAAATATGACATGGCGGCCTTGGAAACTTTACTAGATTACACATTTTGAGCACAAATACATATAAATTGCTATGCTCAGTTCAGTCCTCCTCCCCTACAGAATTCCTGTCCAACTCCAAAATTGGTGTATTTTTAACTATTTGCCTCTTTTATCACAAATAGTAGTAACATTAAAGTTTCCATTGCCCACAATCTCATAATCTGGTATTCCTAAATTTAAACATTCAAAAACAATTGAAGCTTTAAGGCCCCTTTCACACTACATAATTACTCAGAAAATCGGCATTAAAACGATAGTTACCTAGTCCTATACGGCCGTTGGAAAATCCCATTATAGTCTATGAGATTTTTCTAATAACCGTTTAAACCCGTTATTTTATGATGGAAGATAGTAATGGGAGAAATAGTTCATGAACTATTTCTCCCGTTACTATCTTCCGTCACAAATAATGGCCGTTATTAATAACAGGCTATAACGTGTTAAAACGGCTATTAGAAAAATCACACAGACTATAATGGGATTTTCTAACGGCCATATAGGATTTTGTAACTGCCCTTTTGCTGACGATTTTCTGACGGAAGAATATATATCACCTGTTATAAAATTCTGGTATAAGATAATCAAAACAGTTGTCATGCTTTTAGTCACTCCCTTGCGAAAGAACATTGAAATAACACATATAAAGACAAATGAAAAGTTAACAAAAAAGGAAATTCCACAATAGATTGTTAATATACAAGGAATATGACATGGCGGCCTTAGAAACTTTACTAGATTGCATCTTTTGAGCACAGTTACAAATAAATCGCTATGCTCAGTTCAGGCCTCCTCCGCCCCTACAGCCTTCCTGTCCATCTCCAAAATTGGTGCATTTTTAACTATTTGCTTCTTTTATCACAAATAGTAGTAACATGAAAGTTTCCATTGCCCACAATCTCATAATCCGGTATTCCTAATTTTAAACATTCAAAAACAATTGAAGCTTTAAAGGGGTACTCCGGTGCTTACATATCTTATCCCCTATGCAAAGGATAGGGGATAAGATGCCTTATCGCGGGAGTCCCGCAGCTGGGGACGCCCGGGATCATGCACGCGGCACGCAGTTTGTAATCAGTCCCCGGAGCGTGTTCGCTCCGGGTCTGATTACGGTCGACCGCAGGGCCGGCGGCGTGTGAAATCACGCCCCCGTGTGACGTCACGCTCCGCCTCTCAATGCAAGCCTACGGGAGGGGGCGTGATAGCTATCATGCCCCCTCCCGTAGGTTTGCATTGAGGGGCGGAGCGTGACGTCACAAGGGGGCGGGGGCGTGACGTCAAATGCCGCTGGCCCTGCGAGCACGCTCCGGGGACTGATTAAAAAGGGGGTGCCGCGTGCATGATCCCGGGCGTCCCCAGCTGCAGGACTCACGCGATCAGGCATCTTATCCCCTGTCCTTTGGATAGGGGATAAGATGTGTAAGCACCGGAGTACCCCTTTAAGAATATATATCACCTATGTTATAACATTCTGGAACATGACAATCAAAAACAGTAGTCATGCTTTTACTTAGTCACTCCCTTGTAAAAGAACATTTACATAACACATGTAAAGAAATTTAAAAATTTTAAAAGTTAACAAAAAAAGAAAACTCCACAAAAGATTGTTAATTTACAAGAAATATGACATGGCGGCCTTGGAAACTTTACTAGATTACACATTTTGAGCACAAATACATATAAATTGCTATGCTCAGTTCAGTCCTCCTCCCCTACAGAATTCCTGTCCATCTCCAAAATTGGTGTATTTTTAACTATTTGCTTCTTTTATCACAAATAGTAGTAACATGAAAGTTTCCATTGCCCACAATCTCATAATCTGGTATTCCTAAATTTAAACATTCAAAAACAATTGAAGCTTTAAGGCCCCTTTCACACTACATAATTACTCAGAAAATCGGAATTAAAACGATTGTTACCTAGTCCTATACGGCCGTTGGAAAATCCCATTATAGTCTATGAGATTTTTCTAATAGCCGTTTAAACCCGTTATTTTATGATGGAAGATAGTAATGGGAGAAATAGTTCATGAACTATTTCTCCCGTTACTATCTTCCGTCACAAATAATGGCCGTTATTAATAACGGGCTATAACGTGTTAAAACGGCTATTAGAAAAATCCCAAAGACTATAATGGGATTTTCTAACGGCCGTATAGGATTTTGTAACTGCCCTTTTGCTGACGATTTTCTGACGGAAGAATATATATCACCTGTTATAAAATTCTGGTATAAGATAATCAAAACAGTTGTCATGCTTTTAGTCACTCCCTTGCGAAAGAACATTGAAATAACACATATAAAGACAAATGAAAAGTTAACAAAAAAGGAAATTCCACAATAGATTGTTAATATACAAGGAATATGACATGGCGGCCTTGGAAACTTTACTAGATTGCATCTTTTGAGCACAGTTACAAATAAATCACTATGCTCAGTTCAGGCCTCCTCCGCCCCTACAGCCTTCCTGTCCATCTCCAAAATTGGTGCATTTTTAACTATTTGCTTCTTTTATCACAAATAGTAGTAACATGAAAGTTTCCATTGCCCACAATCTCATAATCCGGTATTCCTAATTTTAAACATTCAAAAACAATTGAAGCTTTAAAGGGGTACTCCGGTGCTTACATATCTTATCCCCTATGCAAAGGATAGGGGATAAGATGCCTTATCGCGGGAGTCCCGCAGCTGGGGACGCCCGGGATCATGCACGCGGCACGCAGTTTGTAATCAGTCCCCGGAGCGTGTTCGCTCCGGGTCTGATTACGGTCGACCGCAGGGCCGGCGGCGTGTGAAATCACGCCCCCGTGTGACGTCACGCTCCGCCTCTCAATGCAAGCCTACGGGAGGGGGCGTGATAGCTATCATGCCCCCTCCCGTAGGTTTGCATTGAGGGGCGGAGCGTGACGTCACACGGGGGCGTGACGTCACATGCCACTGGCCCTGCGAGCACGCTCCGGGGACTGATTAAAAAGGGGGTGCCGCGTGCATGATCCCTGGCGTCCCCAGCTGCGGGACTCACGCGATCAGGCATCTTATCCCCTATCCTTTGGATAGGGGATAAGATGTGTAAGCACCGGAGTACCCCTTTAAGAATATATATCACCTATGTTATAACATTCTGGAACATGACAATCAAAAACAGTAGTCATGCTTTTACTTAGTCACTCCCTTGTAAAAGAACATTAACATAACACATGTAAAGAAATGAAAAAATTTAAAAAGTTAACAAAAAAAGAAAACTCCACAAAAGATTGTTAATTTACAAGAAATATGACATGGCGGCATTGGAAACTTTACTAGATTACACTTTTTGAGCACAAATACATATAAATTGCTATGCTCAGTTCAGTCCTCCTCCCCTACAGAATTCCTGTCCATCTCCAAAATTGGTGTATTTTTAACTATTTGCTTCTTTTATCACAAATAGTAGTAACATGAAAGTTTCCATTGCCCACAATCTCATAATCTGGTATTCCTAAATTTAAACATTCAAAAACAATTGAAGCTTTAAGGCCCCTTTCACACTACATAATTACTCAGAAAATCGGCATTAAAACGGTAGTTACCTAGTACTATACGGCCGTTGGAAAATCCCATTATAGTCTATGAGATTTTTCTAATAGCCGTTTTAACCCGTTATTTTATTATGGAAGATAGTAATGGGAGAAATAGTTCATGAACTATTTCTCCCGTTACTATCTTCCGTCACAAATAATGGTCGTTAATAATAACGGGCTATATCGTGTTAAAAGGGCTATTAGAAAAATCCCACAGACTATAATGGGATTTTCTAACGGCCGTATAGGATTTTGTAACTGCCCTTTTGCTGACGATTTTCTGACAGAAGAATATATATCACCTGTTATAAAATTCTGTTATAAGATAATATAAACAGTTGTCATGCTTTTAGTCACTCCCTTGCGAAAGAACATTGAAATAACACATATAAAGACAAATGAAAAGTTAACAAAAAAGGAATTTCCACAATAGATTGTTAATATACAAGGAATATGACATGGCGGCCTTGGAAACTTTACTAGATTGCATCTTTTGAGCACAGTTACAAATAAATCGCTATGCTCAGTTCAGGCCTCCTCCGCCCCTACAGCCTTCCTTTCCATCTCCAAAATTGGTGCATTTTTAACTATTTGCTTCTTTTATCACAAATAGTAGTAACATGAAAGTTTCCATTGCCCACAATCTCATAATCCGGTATTCCTAATTTTAAACATTCAAAAACATTTAAAGTTTAAAGGGGTACTCCGGTGCTTACATATCTTATCCCCTATGCAAAGGAAAGGGGATTAGATGCCTTATCGCGGGAATCCCGCAGCTGGGGACGCCCGGGATCATGCACGCGGCACCCAATATGTAATCAGTCCCTGGAGCGTGTTCGCTCCGGGTCTGATTACGGACGACCGCAGGGCCGGCGGCGTGTGACATCACGCCCCCGTGTGACGTCACGCTCTGCCTCTCAATGCAAGCCTACGAAAGGGGGCGTGATAGCTATCATGCACCCTCCCGTAGGTTTGCATTGAGAGGCGGAACGTGACGTCACACGGGGTCGGGTGCCTGACATCACATGCCGCTGGCCCTGCGAGCATGCTCCGGGGACTGATTAAAAAGGGGGTGCCGCGCGCATGATCCCAGGCGTCCCCAGCTGCGGGACTCCCGCGATCAGGCATCTTATCCCCTATGCTTTGGATAGGGGATAAGACGTGTAAGCACCTGAGTAGCCCTTTAAGAATATATATCACCTATGTTATAACATTCTGGAACAAGACAATCAAAAACAGTAGTCATGCTTTTACTTAGTCACTCCCTTGTGAAAGAACATTTACATAACACATGTAAAGAAATGTAAAAATTTAAAAAGTTAACAAAAAAAGAAAACTCCACAAAAGATTGTTAATTTACAAGGAATATGACATGGCGGCCTTGGAAACTTTACTAGATTTCACATTTTGAGCACAAATACATATAAATTGCTATGCTCAGTTCAGTCCTCCTCCCCTACAGAATTCCTGTCCATCTCCAAAATTGGTGCATTTTTAACTATTTGCTTATTTTATCACAAATACTAGTAACATGAAAATTTCCATTGCCCACAATCTCATAATCTGGTATATCCTAAATTTAAACATTCAAAAACAATTGAAGCTTTAAGGCCCCTTTCGCACTACATAATTACTCAGAAAATCGGCATTAAAACGGTAGTTACATAGTCCTATACGGCCGTTGGAAAATCCCATTATAGTCTGTGAGGAGCCACAACCCTGAAAGGAGAAAATCTTCCCCTTACAGGCTTCCGAAATGGCAGACCAAATCCACCGAGAAATGGTGGCATTGAAAGCAGGCTGTTCTTTACAACGACCCTCCGTAATGGCGAAAAAGAAATCACACTGACGAAACGCAGAAGTGATAGAGAGATAAGGAGAAGGAGCAGGACAAAAAGACGGGAGGACAATGTCCTCATTGAGATGAAAAGCCGAAACCACCTTAGGCAAAAAAGGAAGGATCTGGCAGGAAAACAACCTTGTCCTGATGGAGCACCAGAAATTAAGAACGGCAGGAGATTGCTGCCAATTAAGACACCCTTCGGATGGAGGTGATAACAACAGGAAACGCCACTTTCCAAGAAAGGAGGCGTAGAGACACCTCTCTAAGGGGCTCAAAAGGTTCACCCTGGAGGGCACTCAGAACATGATTCAAGTCCCAAGGGGGAGAGGGCGACCGATAAGGAGGGACAGGAGCCTGACCACGTCGGCGTACCACGACCTTCGGGGCCAATCTGGAGCTACCAGAATGGCGGGAACGTCCTCCGCTTTGAGCTTCCTCAGAACCCTGGGAAGGAGCGGAAGGGTATGAAACAGATAGGGTAGGGCAAACCCCACCCAAGGAATCACTAGGGCGTCCACGGCTAAAGCCAGAGGGTCCCGGGACTTGGACACAAATGGAAGGATCTTCCCATTGTGCCGGAACATGAAGAGGGCCACGTCTGGAATGCCCCAGAGGTCGCGGATCTGCGTGAAGACCTCTGGATGTAGGGACCACTCACCTGGGTCGGGTGAGGACCGACTGAGGAAGTCCGCTTCCCAGTTGAGCAACCCCGGAATGTGAATCGCCGAGATGGCCGGAACCATGCTTTCCGCCCAGATGAGAATCTTTGTCACCTCAGCCATGGCTGTCGAGCTGCGAGTGCCGCCTTGACGATTTATGTATCCCACGGCCGTGGGGTTGTCTGACTGGACACGGACAGGTCGGGTCTGAAGCCGGGACTCCCAATGAAGAAGACAAAGCAGGATCGCCCGTAGTTCCAATATGTTTATCGGAAGAAGGGCTTCTCGGGGAGACCAGAGTCCCTGGACCGTCCAATCCCTGAACACACCGCCCCAGCCCGACTGGCATCCGTCGTAACCACCTGCCAGTGAAGGGGAACAAATGAGCGCCCCTGGAGAAGAAGCGGGGAGCGGAGCCAGCAGAGAAGAGACTGACGGATCCTGTGAGGGAGAACAGGGACAGCGGAGATCTGTCCCACCGAGAGAGAATTGCCAGTTGAAGAGGTCGGTAAGGAAACTGGGCAAAGGGCACAGCCTCTATGGTCGCCACCATCCATCCCAGGACTTCCATGCAAGTGCGGATGGAGACTGGGACCTGGAGCCAAAGGGAGCGGACTCCTGACCGAAGAGTCAGACGTTTGTCTGGCGGAAGGCAAATTCGGGCCGAGGTCGTGTTGAACTGAAGTCCCAAGAATATCAGGGACTGGGTGGGAGAGAGGACTGACTTGTCCCGGTTGACCCTCCACCCGAAGCGATCCAGAGTGTGAAGAGTGACATCCACATTCTCCAGAGTCTGGGATCTGGTGGAAGTCTTGATGAGAGGGTCGTCCAGGTGGGGTATCACCGAGACTCCCCTCGGCCACAACAGGGCCATCACTGCGCAAGGATCTTGGTAAAGACCCGAGGAGCCGTGGCCAGGCAAAAGGGGAGGGCTACGAATTGAAAATCCCCCTCCGGAACCGCAAAGTGGAGTTACCGTGATGGCCTGGAAATATTGGCACATGGAGATAGGCATCCTTGATGTCTACTGAGGAGAAACTCCCCTAGTTCCAGGGATACCACTACCGAACGTAGAGATTCCATTCGGAAGTGGCAGATGAGAAGATGACAGTTGAGACGCTTGAGGTCTAGGATTGGCCGCACAGAACCGTCCTTCTTGGGGACCACAAAAAGATTGGAATAGAAACCCCAAAAACGTTCCCCTGGAGGAAAGGGACCGATAACCCCCTGGAGAAGCAGAGACTGTAGAGCCTCTCGAAATTGCTTCGCCAGAGAAGGAGACCGGGGGGCCCGGGATCGAAAAAAGCGATCCCTCGGGAGGGAGGCAAATTCGATTCGGTAACCGCTGGATACCACGTCCCTGACCTGGGAGTCCTGAATGTGTGTGGTCCAGATGTCTCGAAAAAAATAAGAGAAGACCTCCCACCCGAGAAAAAACTGCGGGTGGGGGCTTCTCTTTGGAAGAGGGTTTGCGGTTGCCTGATTTGGCCGCAAACCGGCCGGAATGGTTGGTGTCCAACTTCCAAGACGGGCGCAGCCGGAATGAGGGAGCCTTCTTGTCCCGCGAAGGCGCCCGCTCAGACCCCTTGCTGGGGCCAAAGGTCCGAAAGGAAGAGGACTTCCTTTGGGAAGTAGAACGAGCCTTATTTTGAGGCAACAAGGAACTCTTACCTCCCGTCGCCTCTGAGATAATCTTGTCAAGGTGCTTGCCAAAAAGACGGCCACCCAAAAAAGGAAGCTCAGTGAGAGACCTTTTGGAAGCGGCATCCACATTCCAAGCTTTAAGCCACATAGAAGCAGCTAGGTGACCCACAGCAAGGCAGAACAACGGGCTGACTGCATGGAAGCTGTGCACAGAAATTCCCCAGCTTTAGAGCATTGGAGAGCCAGAGCAGACAGATCCTCTGAGGGGGATCCTGCTAGGATACCCTGACAAAGTTTTGGGCACCACTCCGATAGGGCCTTGGACGCCCATGCTGAGGTGAAGATTGGAAGAAGCGAAGAGCCGGCTGCTTCAGAGACAAACTTCGCTAAGGACTCCACCTTCTTGTCTGCAGAATCCTTGAAGGCGGCCGCATCTGCCAGTGGCAGTGTAGTGGCCTTAGAGATCCGGGAGATTGGTGGATCCACTGAGGGAGGGGAAACCACCTTAGTGACAAGGTGTTGATTGGAGGACACTTTGCGCCTCCAGGGAGCTCCGACGGCCCTGTGGGCGGAGCTAATGAAGGACGGGGAAGGACTAGAAGGACGCTCCTAGTCCTGAGCGCATATGTCAGCCGCATATGCGCTCGGGGGGACCATGTCCACCTCCTTCAGACACTAAGCTTAAACTGATTAGCTCAGGGCCTGGAGGCGGGTATATCCTGCTGGGAGGAGCCGACCTTTTTTTTATTATCATAGTGTCACACCTCCTAGAGAGAGCAGCATACACCCATGGTCTGTGTCCCCCAATGGAGCCGATATATATATTTTTTTCATTTACACATCCGACTTTAAAGAAAAGTTGTCAAACACCTGTGAGTGTTAAGGCTCACTGGACACCTTGTTACATGCCTTGAGGGGTGTAGTTTCTAATATGGTATGCCATGTGGGGGTTTTTCTGCTTTTCTGGCACCATAGGGGCTTCCTAAATGTGACACGCCCCCCAAAAACCATTTGATCAAAATTCACCCTCCAAAATCCTATTGTTGCTCCTTCCCTTCTGAGCCCTCTACTGCGCCTGCCGACCACTTCACATACACATATGAGATATTTCCTTACTCGAGAGAAATTGGGTTACACATTTAGGGAACTTTTTCTCCTATTACTCATTGCAAAAATTCAAAAACTGGGTCTAAAAGAACATGCGAGTGTAAAAAATGAAGATTTTGAATTTTCTCCTTCACTTTGCTGCTATTCCTGTGAAACACCTAAAGGGTTAACACACTAACTGAATGTCATTTTGAATTCTTTTGAGGGGTGTAGTTTTTATAATGGGGTAATTTGTGGGGTATTTCTAACATGAAGGCCCTTCAAATCCGCTTCAAAACTGAACTGGTCTCTGAAAAATTCCTATTTTGAATATGTTGTGAAAAATTGGAAAATTGCTGCTGAACTTTGAAGCCCTCTGATGTCCTCCAAAAGTAAAAACATGTCAACTTTATGATGCCAATATAAATTAGACATATTGTATATGTGAATCAATATATAATTTGTTTGGTATGTCTATTTTCCTTACAAGCAGAGAGAAATTTTCAATTTTTCAATAAAATTTTGGAATTTTTCACCAACAAATGAGGCAAGTATCGACAAAAGTTTTCCATTAACATAAAGTAGAATATGTCACGAAAAAACTACCTCGGAATCAGAATGAAAAGTAAAAGCATCCCAGAGTTATAAATGCTTAAAGTCACAGTGGTCAGATGTGCAAAAAATGGCCGGGTCCTACACTGAAAATTGGCTGGGTCCTCAAGGGGTTAAGGTCCAGAGCATTTTTTGCACATCTGACCACTGTGACTTTAAGCATTAATAACTCAGGGATGCTTTTACTTATTAATTTGATTTCAAGAAAACATTTTCGTGACATATTCTAATTTAACATAGTGGTAAATTTTCGTCGACACTTGCATCATTTCTCAGTAAAAAATAGCAACATTTCATGAAAAATTTCAAAATTTTGCATTTTTCTAACTTAGAAGCTCTCGGCTTGTAAGGAAAATAGACATACCAAATAAATGATATATTAATTCACATATACAATATATAAACTTTATGTTGGCATCATAAAGTTGACATGTTTTTATTTTTTAAAACATTAGAGGGCTTCAAATTTTAGCAGCAAATTTCCAATTTTTTCCCAAAATTTACAAAAACTGATTTTTTCAGGGACCAGTTCAGATTGAAGTGGATTTGAGAGGCCTTCATATTAGAAATACCCCATAAATTACCCATTATGAAAACCACACCCCTCAAAGTACTCAAAATGACATTCAGAAAGTTTGTTAGCCCTTTAGAAAATTCTAAATCTTCATTTTTTACAATCACATGTTCTTGTAGACCCATTTTTTTAATTTTTTTACAAGGGTAAAACCCATGTGTGGACGTAAAGTGCTTTGCAGGTGCACTACAGGGCTCAGAAGAGAAAGAGCCACATTTGGCTTTCGGAAAGCAAATTTTGCTGAAATGGTTTTTGGAAGTCGCATTTAGGAAGCCGCTATGGTGCCAGAACAGCAAAAAACAAAACAAAAAAAAAAACACACACATTTGGCACACTATTTGGAAAATAACACCCCTCAAGGAACGTAACAAGGGGTACAGTGAGCCTGTACACCCCACAGGTGTTTGACAAATACTCTTTAAAGTTGGACATGAAAAAAAAAATTTCACAAAAATGCTGATATTACCCCCAAAATTTTATTTTCACAAGGGGTAATAGGAAAAAAAAGCCCCCCAAAATGTGTAACACCTTTTCTTCTGAGTATGGAAATACTACATATGTGGATGTAAAGTGCTCTGCGAGCGCACTACAGGGTTCAGAAGACAAGGAGTGCCATTGGGCTGTTGGAGAGAGAAATTGGTTGGAATGGAAGTCGGGGGCCATGTGCATTTACAAAGCCCCCGTGCTACCAGAACAGTAAACCACACCCACATGTGACCCTATTTCAGACACCCCACACGGAATGTAACAATGGGTGCAGTGAGCATTTACACCCCACTGGCATTTGACAGACCTTTGGAACAGTAGGCTGTGCAAATAAAAAATTTAATTTTTCATTTTAATGGACCACAGTTCAAAAAATCTGTCAGATACCTGTGGGGTGTAAATGCTCACTGCACCCCTTGTTACATTCCATGAGGGGTGTAGTTTCAAAATGGAGTCACATATGGTTCCGGCACCATGGGGGCTTTGTAAACGCACATGGCCTTAAATTCCAGCCAAATTCTCCAAAAGCCCAATGGTGACCCTTCTCTTCTGAGCCCTGTAGTGCGCCCACAGAGCACTTTACATCCACATATTAGGTTATGTAACAAACTCTCAGGTGTTTCGCAACCAGTGTGCCTTCAGCTGTTGCAAAAACTACAACTCTCAACATGCACAGACAGCCGGAGGGCATGCTGGGACTTGTAGTTACGCAACAGCTGGAGGCACACTATTACAACTCCCAGCATGCCCTTTGGCTGTTCATGCATGCTCGGGGTTGTAGTTATGCAACTGCTGGAGGCACACTTTTTCATAGTAAGAATGTGCCTACAGCTGTTGCATAACTACAACCCCCAGCATGCACAAACTACCAAAGGGCAAGCTGGGAGTTGTGCCTTCTGCTGTTGCATAACAACAACTCCCAGCATGCCCTTTTCTGCATGCTGGGAGTTGTTGCTAAGCAACAGCAGGAGGCACAGCCTTACCTCCTGCTGTTGCCTGCTCCCTCATCATCACCGCCTCCGCTGGTCCTGGAGCTCGATCCCACCACAGACTCCGGGGATCGGGGGCCCCAAGTGCGGTGTACACTCCCGACACTCGCTTTCGCCCACTGGAATGGGGGCGGAGCGGGTGCCGTTAGGGGCAGAGCCGGTGCCCCTAGCAGGAGTCCTGATTTGTTAGCTGGTAACTGCAGACGAATCAGGACAATTGTGAGGTGGCACCAGTGCCACCTCACACCTGCTGCTAAATGGTGATAGGTGTTGTCTCGGACGGCACCTATCACCCTTTTTTTTTTTTTTCGGGTCACTGGTGACCCGATTGACCTGGAATTGCCGCAAATCGCCGATCTGGTCTCAGGATCCCCCCCCCCAGGAGTCTGCATGGGGTACCTGCTGAATGATTTCAGCAGGCATCCCATTCCGGGTGAACGGAAACGTCCAGCACGTACAGGTATGCCCTGGGCCCTTAAAAGGGTATTCCCGGAGAAATTTTTAAAATTTTTTTTATATCAACTGGCTCCAGAAAGTTAAACAGATTTGCACAAGAGCCCTGTGATATGAGGTTACACTGCATTATTTGATATTTTAAATAAAACATTTCTATATTTGTATATAGTTGTATCTTATAATTGAAGCGCAATCAAGGTATCCATTATCATTATAATTATTGTTCATCTATGTATCAGGTAACTGGTACTAGTCTTGAGGGGTTGGTTACTGTTTAGATTTGTAAATTATTTATATTAAGAAATCTTAATCCTTCCAATAAATATCAGCTGCTGAAGTTGAGTTGTTCTTTTCTGTCTGGCAACAGTGCTCTCTGCTGACACCTATGTCTGTCTCGGGAACTGCACAGAGTAGAAGAGGATTGCTATGGGATTTGCTTCTACTCTGGACAGTTCCCTAGACAGGTGTCATCAGAGAGCACTTAGACAGAAAAGAACAACTCAACTTCAGCAGCTCATAAGTACTGAAATAATTAATTTTTTTTTAATAGAAGTAATTTACAAATCTGTTTAACTTTCTGAAGCCAGTTGATATATGAAAAAAAGTTTTTTTTCCTGGATAACCCCTTTAAGTACCAGGACATCAGGGCGTACCTGTACGCCCGGTGTCCTTAAGGGGTTAAACTGCATTCCCATCCAGTTCTATACAATCACAATTTTGTGACAGGTATTACTTAGTGGTTGTAAGTAGGACCTAGGAAGAGAGCGTGCCTCCAAGGTCACAGGGTAATCGATGGGACTGATCATGATCTGCTATGTAATTAATCAGGACACTCCTCCTGCATAGAGGCTATAATTATTTCCTCTGTACCCACTGATCTGTTTTACCTGACAGATTGCCTTAGATACATATATTTCTGAAAGACAAGTCAACCACCAGAGAGAGCAAACTGGATACAGCCTCATACAGACTAACCAGGGGACATTTATTGAAATTTGTGCAAGCAGAAGTGACAGCTGGCATTAGCCACTGAGAAATGACAACTTGTGTTTAACAGGTTGCTATGGGCAACTGCTTTTCTTTTAACTAGTTTTGATTATACTTTCACAGTGAACCTGTATAAATCCTTATAATCCCTACTCTGCTCTGGTGGAAGATTTATCTTTCAGAAATGTATGCATTTAATAATGTGCAAACATTTCTAAGAAATCCCATAAAATATAGCCTCAAATGAAGCAGTGTAAACAAATGGTGCACAACATATACGTTTAAAGGAATCACATAAGACATTGTGAAGACAATTATGACAGATGCATTAGATTAGTCCAAAATATCTGATTGGTGGGATTCTGACCACTGGGCCCCTACTAATTCCTAGAAGAAGTATCTTTCACTGTTTTACTTCAATAGACATTTAGGCAAGATGGCTGCACATACTTGGTCTGGAATATTTGGTACACAGTGCTCACCTCTGTGCCAACACTGCCTAACCTGTGTGCCATCTGTGTTGACCTTACATTACAAAAACAGGGAGCAGAAAGAAGCAGTGTTGTCTCCATAAAACTGGGGGGACACAAAGAACTGGCACTGGACTAGTCTTCAAGCTGTCTCTAGGATGGCAGTTAAAATGGCTGCTGCAGTATAGAGGTTGTCATAGCAACCACACCAAGCTCAGTAAACAACAGCGGACTGTACCACTACAAGAACAGATAAACTGTCCCAAAGCACACAGTAAAAAAATGATAAGGTAGGCAGCTGTATGATTAAAACATGAAAAATGTGAAAGTATTTTATTTTCTTACTCTCTTTTCATTTTGTATTCATGCATTTTCCCACTGTTTAATGTTCTTTTATTTACCCACCAGCCAATGGTTCAATCCAGTGTTTGCTTACATCAGCTAGGTACAAATTATAACTATGTCTGTTGACTGGTTAATCATATATAAATCCAGAGTTACATAAATAGCATGGTGCTGTTGTTGGCTTCTGGTCCATCTCTGGCAGCCGCAAACAGGCCAGAGGGGGCTGAGGGACTCAGTCTTCAGAAGGGCGTGGGCACTGGTGATATATCCTATAAATGTTCAATACATGTCTCTCTCTCTCTCCATATATAGTATGCCCAATGCTCACAGGGGCATATGCATAGGAGCTAAGCCTCTATACTCCTGGGTTGTTAGCTGATTTTAGCAGTTGACAGCCGTGTGCAGTTCAGGAGGATTAAAAACTTAAAAAGCAAAAAGGCTAAAAAAAAGTTCCAGAATTGGAATCCTTTTATGCAAAAAAAGCCCATGGTATTTAAAAATAACATTATTTATGCTGCACATCGAACTCCATAAACAAAAATAAATACCCAGTGCCAGATCTGATGATTTCTGGTCACTGCATATTCCCGAAAAATTAAATGAAAGGTGATAACAATGGTAGCATGGATGAAGTGCAATGCAGGGTGACTGGGCCCTAAAATTATGATGTCCTACCTGTGCCATCCATCAGATGCCGGGTGTGGGTAGGCTCTTTTCTTTACTGTCATACTCTTACAGGTCATCCGGGCCCAGATATTCTCCAGGAACGCCAATAACTTGCTCTTTCTTGGTATCTCATCTGTACTAGGTGGCTCCTGAAAATCATTTTCACTGTTCTGGTCTCAGCTCATCTTTCTTCTTATTTCCTCTTCCTCTACTAAATGAATTTTCTTCCCTTTTGCCTACATTTTATGAGCATGACAAAGAAGATAAAGTCACTAGAAAACTACAGCAATGGACAGTGACCTATCACAAGTGACTCTGCTGATCCCTAGTGAGCGAATGAAATTGTAACCTGTGCACTTGGCTAAACATTCTATCTGCAGTTATGATGTCATCAGCCCTGTAATCTTTGTCACAATCAGTGTTACACAAACCTAAAGTGAGAGGACATTTTTCCATATATATGTAGATGGTAAGACCGCACCGGGGATCAACCTCTGTGCCTGTGGTTGCCCAGGCTGCCAGCCCAGGATAAATGAACAGCAAATCCAGAAAATCACCGCACAAGTAGGTCTTGGATCAGAAAAAGCTGGTGGTTTTATTCCCAATTAAAGTGCAATGTTTCGGCAATAGCAATGCTTGATAAAGGCTATTGACGAAACGTTGCACTTTAATTGGGATTAAAACCACCAGCTTTTTCTGATCCAAGACCTACTTGTGTGGTGATTTTCTGGATTTGCTATATATATATATATATATATATATATATATATATATATATATATGTGTATATATATATAGCACCACTGCGCTCTGTGTTATCACTACTCTTCTTTATTCACCGGACCGCTGTTGTGCTGTTTTGGAGGAAAGGAAGAAAGCAGCTTTGCATTTCTAATCCTGGATAACCCCTTTAAAGCCCCATTTGTGTATAGAATTGTCTATTAAAAAAATGATATATATCTGAAAATGATATATATATATAATGATATAAATATTTTTTATATTTGCCTTTAGTATGCAGCATTCCAAAAGACATTACTCAGTGGACATTCTAACACACAATGGGGGAGATTTATCAAAACCTGTGCAGAGAAAGAGAGGTGCAGTTGCCCATGGCAACCAATCAGATCACTTCTTTCATTTTTAAGGAGGCCTGGGAAAAATGAAAGAAGCAATCTGATTGGTTGCTATGGGCAACTGCACCACTCTTCCTCTAGACAGGTTTTGATAAATATCCCCAATGGCTTTTGTCTTGAAAAGATTATTGTAGCACTTATTAATAATAAGGAAAAGGTTTCCACTTTCTTTCATTATTTAAAAAATGGTGCAGATACAAGTAAGGGTGCTTTCACACTACGATTGTAGTATACGGTTGCTGGATCCGGTTGGGAGGGGTGAAAACCGTCCGCTCCCGTATCCCAGCCGGATCCAGCCTGAACCCCATTCATTTCAATGAGCCAACTGGAGTCAAACGCTGACTCCGGTTGTCTCATTTTTCCCCGAATACGGTTTTCTGACCGGACCTAGAACCGTGGTATACCACGGTTTTAGGTCCAGTCAGAAAACTGTATGCGGGGCAAAAATGAGACAACCGGAGTCAGCGTTTGACTCCGGTCGGCTCATTGAAATGAATGGGGTTCAGGCTGGATCCGGCTGGGATACGGGAGCGGACGGTTTTCGCCCCTCCCAACCGGATCCAGCAACCGTACACTACAATCGTAGTGTGAAAGCACCCTAAGAGAATTAATGCAGATAAAGAAGGAATATTGAGGAAAACTGTTAACCCCTTAAGGACCAGGCCCATTTTGGCCTTAAGGACCAGAGCGTTTTTTGCATATCTGACCATTGTCACTTTAAAGGGGTACTCCGGTGCTTAGACATCTTATCCCCTATCCAAAGGATAGGGGATAAGATGCCTGATCACGGGAGTCCCGCCGCTGGGGACCCCCATGATCTTGCACGCGGCACACCGTTTGTAATCAGTCCCGGGAGCGTGTTCGCTCCGGGACTGATTACCGGCGACTACAGGGTGGGCGGCGTGTGACGTCATGCTCCACCCCTCAATGCAAGCCTACGGGAGGGGGCGTGATAGCTGTCACGCCCCCTCCCATAGGCTTGCATTGAGGGGCGGAGCGTGACATCACACGGGGTCGGGGGCGTGACGTCGCACGCCGCCCGGCCTGTAGTCGCCGGTAATCAGTCCTGGAGCGAACACGCTCCGGGGACTGATTACAAACAGGGTGCTGCGTGCAAGTTCACGGGGGTCCCCAGCGGCGGGACTCCCGCGATCAAGCATCTTATCTCCTATCCTTTGGATAGGGGATAAGATGTCTAAGCATCGGAGTACCCCTTAAAGCATTAATAACTCTAGGATGCTTTTACCTTTCATTCTGATTCCGAGATTGTTTTTTCGTGACATATTCTCCTTTATGTTAGTGGTAAAATTTCATCGATACATGCATCATTTCTTGTTGAAAATTCCAAAATTTGGAAAATGAATTGAAAATTTTGCATTTTTATAACTTTGAAGCTCTCTGTTTATCAGGAAAATAGATATTCCAAATAAATTATATATTGATTCACATATACAATATGCCTACTTTATGATTACATCATAAAGTTAACATGTTTTAACTTTTAGAAGACATCAGAGGGCTTCAAAGTACAGCAGCAATTTTCACAAAATTTCCAAAATCAGAATTTTTCAGAGACCAATTCAGTTTTGAAGTGGATTTGAAGGGCCTTCATATTAGAATTTAGAGCTGGGCGGTATGATCAAAAATGTGTATCACAGTATTTTTTAAAATGATGGTGGTATCACGGTATTTAACGGTATTTGGGGGGGGGGCTTGTTTAAGTGTCAGAACATCAGGATTTCCCCAACCAGTGTGCCTCCAGCTGTAGCAAAACTACAACTCCCAGCATGCCTGGACAGCCTGCGGATGTCTGGGCATGCTGGGAGTTGTAGTTTTGCAACAGCTGGAGGCACACTGGTTGGGGAAACAGCGTTGTACTGTATACTCCCCCACTGCTGTCTATTACAGCTCTGCACTACAGGGGATGAGGAGTCAGGGCAGCAAAAATCTCTCCATTCACCCCATCCTGCCCCTCTTTCCATTCACCCCCCTACACCCATTAACCCCCCCTACACCAATTAACCCCATCCTGTCCCTCATTCCATTAACCCCCCTGCTTCCATTACCCCCCTGCACCCATTAACCCCCCCTGATCCTTTCATTTATCCTATCCTGCCCCTTATTCCATTACCCCCTCTGCTTCAATAACCCCCCCTCCTCACCTGGGAAGTGCCCCTATCATCAGTGCAGTAACGTGGGCGCTTCCCACCCGGACACAGGATCCTCTCTGGCGGAAGCGCTCACCGCAGGATGCTGACGCTTCCACCAGGAGGGAATTTTAAATTTTGATCTAAAGTGCCCACTGCGCTATTATGCGCCACCTCCACTTTAGAACAGTGAGCAGCAGCGGCGCAGCTCATGTGCGTTGTGTGAGGGGGCCCGCCGCTCTTTCAAAGATCAGCGGGCCCCCTCATAGGCGGTCTGTCCGCCCCTGAAGCGCTCGCTCTCCTCGGTCCTGCGGCATGCACTAGGGGCCTCAGGAGCGGGCACCGGAACTAGAAGAAATGCTGCGCAATACTCCGCCTTACGCCGCAGGACCAAGGGGAGCAGGCGCTTGTTATGAACACTCCCTGAAGTAGGCGAAGAGAGGGGAGAGGTGGACTGGAGCAGGGAGCCGGCTCGGGGCTCGGGGAAACATCAGAGCAAGGGGATGCAGTTTCTGCGCTTTCCCCTGGCTCTGATTGCAGAGAAGAGCCGGCCTGAAACTGCAGGGGGAGCGGGGATGAGGAGTCTCATCCTGCTCTCCCCTGACAGAATGGAGCTGTGGGCTCTGTAATTCATTCATGGGTGGGGGGGAGGGGCCCCACCGGTATAGCGGTATGGGGCAAAAGTCATACCGTCGGAGAAAAAAAAAACTGTATCTGGTATGAGCCGGTATACCGCCCAGCCCTATTAGAAATACCCAATAAATGACCCCATTATAAAAACTGCACCCCTCAAAGTATTAAAATGACATTCATAATGCTTGTTAACCCTTTAGGTGTTTCACAGGAATAGCAGCAAAGTGAAGGAGAAAATTCTAAATCTTCATTTTTTACACTCATATGTTCTTGAAAACCCAGTTTTGAATTTTAACAAGGGGTAAAAGGAGAGAAATCATATGTGTATGTAAAGTATTCGGCAGGCGCAGTAGAGGGCTCAGAAGGGAAGGAGCGACACTGGGATTTTGGAGAGTGAGTTTTTCTGAAATGGTTTTTGGGGGGCATGTCACATTTAGGAAGCCCCGATGGTGCCAGAATAGCAAAAAAAACTCACATGGCATACTATTTTGGAAACTACATCCCTCAAGGAACTTAACAAGGGGTCCAGTGAGCCTTAACACCCATCAAGTGTTTGACAACTTTTTGTTAAAGTTGGATGTGTAAATGATTTTTTTTCCACTAAAATGCTGCTTTTCCCCCAAATGTAATTTTTTTTACAAGGAGTAATAGGAGTAAATGACACACAAAATTTGTAACCCCATTTCTTCTAAG
The DNA here is from genome assembly GCF_029499605.1 of Hyla sarda. NCBI lineage: Eukaryota > Metazoa > Chordata > Amphibia > Anura > Hylidae > Hyla > Hyla sarda. Next base: position 415,336,645 of record NC_079190.1, read on the forward strand.
TATGGAAATACCCCATGTGGACGTCAAGTGCTCTGCTGACGCACTACAATGCTCAGAAGAGAAGGAGCGCCATTGAGTTTACGGAGAATGAATTTGTTTGGAATTGGAGCCAGGGGCCATGTGTGTTTACAAAGCCCCCGTAGTGCCAGAACAGTAGAAACCCCCCCCCTCACATGTGACCCCATTTTGGAAACTACACCCCTCACAGAATTTAATAAGGGGTGCAGTGAATATTTACACCCCACTGGCGTTTGACAGATCTTTGGAATAGTGGGCTGTGCAAATGAAAAATACAATTTTTCATTTTCATGGACGACTGTTCCAAAAATCTGTCAGACACCTGTGGGGCATAAATGCTCACTGCACCCCTTATTACATTACGTGAGGGGTGTAGTTTCCAAAATGCGGTCACATGTGTGTGGGGGGGTCCATTGTTCTGGCACTATGGGGGCTTTTTAAACACACATGGCCTTCAATTTCAGGCACATTCTCTCTCCAAAATCCCAATTGCGCTCCCTCTCTTCTGAGCATTGTACTTCGCCCGCAGAGCGCTTTACATCCCCATATGGGGTATTTTCTTACTCAGAAGAAATGGGGTTACAAATTTTGGGGGCTTTTTTCCTATTTTCCATTGTGAAAATGAAAAATTTAGGGTAACACCAGCATTTTAGTGAAAAAACATTTTTTTTTTCATTTTCCCATCCAACTTTAATGAAAATTCTTCAAACATCTGTGGTGTGTTCAGGCTCACTATACCCCTTGTTACGTTCCGTGAGGGGTGTAGTTTCCAAAATGGGGTCACATGTGGGTATTTATTTTTTTGCGTTTATGTCAGAACCGCTGTAAAATCAGCCACCCCTGTTCAAATCACCAATTTAGGCCTCAAATGTACATAGTGTGCTCTCAATCCTGAGCCTTCGTCCGCAGAGCATTTTACGCCCACATATGGCGTATTTGCGTACTCAGGAGAAATTGCGTTACAAATTTTGGGGGTCTTTTTTTGCTTTTACTGCTTGTGAAAATATAAAGTATGGGGCAACATCAGCATGCTAGTGTAAAAATTTTTTATTTTTTTACACTAACAGGCTGGTGTAGACCCCAACTTTTCCTTTTCATAAGGGGTAAAAGGAGAAAAAGCCCCCCATAATTTGTATTGCAATTTCTCCCAAGTACGAAAATACCCCATATGTGGCCCTAAACTGTTTCCTTGAAATACGACAGGGCTCTGAACTGAGAGAGCGCCATGAGCATTTGAGGACTAAATTAGGGATTGCATAGGGGTGGACATGAGGGTATTCTACATCAATGATTCCCAAACAGGGTGCCTCCAGCTGTTGCTAAACTCCCAGCATGCCTGGACAGTCAGTGGCTGTCCGGAAATGCTGGGAGTTGTTGTTTTGCAACAGCTGGAGGCTCCGTTTTGGAAACACTGCCGTACAATACGTTTTTCATTTTTATTTGGGGGGGGGGGGGACAGTGTAGGGGGGTGTATATGTAGCGTTTTACCCTTTATTTTGTATTAGTGAAGTGTAGTGTTTTTAGGGTACATTCGCACTGGCGGGTGACGGTGAGTATCCCGCTGGGAGTTTGCACTGCGGTGAAAGATTTGCCGCAGCCCAAACTTGAAGCAGGAAACTTACTGCCCGTGTGAATGTACCCTGTACATTCACATGGGGGGGGGGGGGGCAAACCTCCAGCTGTTTCAAAACTACAACTCAAAGCATGTACTGACAGACCCTGCATGCTGGGAGTTGTACTTTTGCAACAGCTGCAGGCACACTGGTTGGAAAACCTTCAGTTAGGTTCTGTTACCTAACTCAGTATTTTCCAACCAGTGTGCCTCAAGCTTTTGCAAAAGTACAACTCCCAGCATGTACTGATCACCGAAGGGCATGCAGGGAGATGTAGTTATGCAACAGCTCGAGGTATGCAATTACAACTCCCAGCATGCTGAGACAGTTGTTTGCTCTTTGGGCATGCTGGGATTTGCAGTGATCTCCAAACTGTAGTCCTCCAGCTTTTGCAAAACTACAACTCCCAGCATCTCCAAAACAGCTGTCTGGGCATGCTGGGAGTTGTAGTTTTGCAACATCTGAAGGGCTAAAGTATAGAGACCACTGTATAGTGGTCTCAGACTGTAGCCCTCCAGATGTTGCTAGGTAACTCACTGGCTTCTGTACGATCCAGGGAGCCGCATAGCCATCCTCGTCTGCTGCCTGCTGCCACTGCCGATCGTGTCTCGCTGCCATCGCCGATGGGTAAGTGGACTTCGGCGCCCGGTCCCTGTCGGTTTCCCCGTCCTGCCCCGCCTATTGTGGGTGGGCAGAACGGGGAAAGCGAAAGTTAACCCCCCCGCCCCCGATCTGCTATTGGTCAATGCTTCTGACGACCAATAGCAGGGATAGGAGGGGTGGCACCCCTGCCACCTCACTCCTATTCCTTCACCCCCCTGGGCATTTGCGCGGGGTGCCCTCCCGGCGCCCGGCAGGGACCGAAATTCTACATGATGTACGCGTACGTCCTTGTTCCTTAAGTACCAGGGAGCTAGGACGTATGCGTACATCCATGGTCCTTAACAGGTTAAACACTTTCCCAATGGTCACCATATAGTGCACCCGATTTCTACTGCACACCAGGAATGTGCGGCACTCATAAGCTTTTAGGTATCACAATGTACAATCCGACCAAATTATGGTACATGGCAAATACACATAACATGGTAACATGAGGAGCCATGTATGTGTCCATCTCCTAGACTACAAAGTATAATGGAAACGCTCACCTCTGTGCCAACACTGCCCAAAACCTGTGCGCCATCTATGTTCACCTTACATTACAGAAACAGGAAGCAGAGAGAGAAGCAGGATTGTCTCCATACAAATGGCGGGGGGGGGGGGGGGGGACTCAGGACTGGCACTGGACTGGTCTTCAATCTGTCTTTAGGATGGCAGTTAAAATGGCTGCTGAAATATAACAGTTGTCATAGCAATAGTACCTAGCTCAACAAGCAACAGTGGACTATACCAACACAAGAAAAGGTAAACTGCCCCAAAACACACAGTAAAAATTAAGGCAGCTCTATGATTGACCCCTTAAGGACCAGGCCAATTTTATTTTTGCGTTTTTTCCTCCTCGCCTTCTAAAATCCATAACTCTTTTATATTTCCATCCACAGACCCATATGAGGGCTTGTTTTTGGAACCATCACTTATTTACCATAAAATGTACAGCAAGCCTAAAAAGATTATTATTTGTGTGAAGAAATTGAAACAAAAACTGCAATTTTGCACATTTTGAAAGGTTTTGTTTTTACGCTGTACACTTGAGATGAGTGAACTTACAGTAAATTCGATTCGTCACGAACTTCTCGGCTTGGCGGTTGCTGACTTTAACTGCATAAATTAGTTCAGCTTTCTGGTGCTCCGGTGGGCTGGAAAAGGTGGATACAGTCCTAGGAAAGAGTCTCCTAGGACTGTATCCACCTTTTCCAGCCCAATGGGAGCACCTGAAAGCTGAACTAATTTCTGCAGGAAAAGTCATCAACTGCCGAGCCGAGAAGTTTGTGACGAATCAAATTTACTGTAAGTTCGCTCATCTCTACTGTACACTTTACGGTAAAAATTAAATTTTATTTTTTTCCTGTCGGTCAATGCAATTAAAATGAAATCCATGATCACATACTTTTCGGTCTCATTGGTCTCATTGTGTAGACCGAAACGTGGCACTTTTGTGACTTGATGGGTGAATAAATTCACATTATCACTATTTGACTGGAGTGCCGCTTCTTCTTCTTTGGATCTACAAGTCATGGGATATTGAGTAACATCCCTAGGAGCAGTGCCGTTTCCTTCCCAGAAATAGTTTACTTTTCTATTGCTATATTGTTTAAAAAAAAAAAAATTCTTTTTTTTTTTTTACAAACTAAGTATGTTTAAAATCGCCCTGTTCTGACCACCTATTACTTTTCCATTTTTCCATATATGGGGATTTATGAGGGCTCATTTTTTGTGCAATGACCTGTATTTTTTTTTAGTACCACATGACTTTTAAGTCGCTTTTTATAAATTTTTTGGGGAATGTGATGTGACCAAAAAGCATCAATTTATTTATTTATTTTTTTAATGTTTATGCCATTCACTGTACGGAATCATTAACCTTTTGTTAGTCCAAATATGTTTATTAATAATTTTTTTTTACTCTTTTTGGGGGGAAAATGTGAAAAATGGGCGATGTACAATTCAATTGGGGGAGGAGATTTTTCACATTTTTGTTACTTATTTTCTTTACACTTTTTATGTCCCCATAGGGGACTATTTATAGCAATCATTTGATTGCTAATTCTATTCAGTGCTATGCATAGACATATCGTCGATCTTCCGCTCTGGTCTGCTCGATGTCAGACCAGAGCAGAAGACCCCGGGAGAGCGGCGGAGGCCAGTTAGAGGACCTTTTGTCCGCCATTTTGGATGATCATATCCCTGCGGCAGTGCCGCCAGTGATCCGATCATCCAATATAACGCCCGCATTGCTGCAGATGCAGTAATCTGTATTGATCACGACATCTGAGGGGTTAATGGCAGACATCCGCCATTTTGGATGATCGTATCCCCGCAGCAGTGCAGTCATCGATCCGATCATCCAATATAATGCCTGCATTGCCGCAGATGCCGTTATCTGTATTGATCATGGCATCTAAGGGGTTAATGGCAGTCTGGTGCCCCCATCATGTACAGGACATAAATGTACGTCCTAGTGCGTTAAAGGAAAACTGTTAGTCTATTTACCCACACTACACTGGGTTATAGTGTGGGTGAACAGGAATCAGTGATGCCAGAAAGTTAAACAGATTTGTAAATGACTTCTATTAAAAAATCTTAATTCTTCCAGTACTTATTAGCTGCTGAATACTACAGAGGAAAATATTTTCTTTTTGGAACACAGAGCTCTCTGCTGACATCATGAGCACAGTGCTCTCTGCTGACATCTCTGTCCATTTTAAGAACTGTCCAAGAGTAGGAGAAAATCCTCATAGCAAACATATGCTGCTCTGGACAGTTCCTAAAATGGACAGAGATGTCAGCAGAGAGCACTGCGCTCGTGATGTCAGCAGAGAGCACTGTGTTCCAAAAAGAAAACAATGTCCTCTGTAGTATTCAGCAGCTATTAAGTACTGGAATGATTAAGATTTTTAAATAGAAGCAATTTACAAATCTGTTTTACTTTCTGGCACCATTTGATTTAAAAAAATAAAAAGTTTTCCACCCGAGTACCACTTTAAAGCGGTACTCCGGAACTAGACATTTTATCCCATATCCAAAGGATAGGGGATAAGATGTCTGATCGCAGGGGTCCCACTGCTGGGGACCCCGCGATCTCCCTGCGGCACAAACTTGTCATCAGCCTCATGGAGCAAAGATCGCTCCGTGTCTGATGACTCACAATATAGGGACTGGAGTACCGCGACGTCATGGCTCTGCCCCTCGTGACGTCAATGCAATGCAAGCCTATGGGAGATGGCGTGAAGGCCGCAATGCATAGGGAGATCATGGGGGTCCCCAGCGGAGGGACCCCCGAGATCATACATCAGTACCCCTTTAAATTTGTCCAGTAGGTCCTGAGATATGTCCCACAGAACATGCTCTTCAGAATTTGGTGAATCACGTGCAGGGGGCGGGGCTTCACCGGCTCAATTTATATATTCATTGTCTGTGACTCCTGGAGTAAAGAAGCCCCGCCCGCTACACGTGATTCACTGAATTAAGCAGAGGATCTTCTGGGGGACATATCTCAGGACCTACTGGACATATTTAGGTAAGTGACCCCTCGCTGGATACTTGTTCACCCACACTATAACCCATTGTTTTGGGTTTAGTGTGGTGAGCAGGCTGACAGTTTTCCTTAGTACCACTGCATCAGGACGTACATTTACTTTCATTATCCTTAAGGGGTTAAAGGAGTACTCTGGTTATTTTTTTTTTTAATCAACTGGTGCCACCTCTGTCCATGTCAGGAACTGTCTGGAGCAGGAGAGGTTCGCTATGGGGATTTGCTTCTGCTCTGGTCATGTCCTGATAGGGACAGAGGTGTCAGCAGAAAGCACTGTTGTCAGACTGAAAAGAACAACTCAACTTCCTCTGGAGCATACAGCAGCTGATAAGTACTGGTTGGGTGAAGATATATTTTTATTTTAATAGAAGTAATTTACAAATCTGTTTAACTGTCTGGCACCATTTGATTTAAAAAAATAAATAAAAAATGTTGCTGCTGCTGACCTGCTACTTTACTATCGCCTCCCGTAAATGGTTCAGTCCAGTGCTTGTTTACTGCTTCTAGGTAAGAATTTAACCCTGACTGGTTGATTTTATCTCTATATAAGTGTACTCAATACTATTAAAGAAGATTTTCCATCTGGAGATTGATAGCATACCCACAGGCTATACCATAAAAGTCTGACGGGCGGAAGTATTATTGATCGGATCTACGGTGGTACCTACCAAATAATGTCAGTATTATCTGATCTCGGTAGGACCTACCAAAAGCTGTCAGTTTTACTGATCACACACGATGGTGACCCATGTGCAGACCTCCTTAAATTTGTGGGAGGAGATTATGCACAGTGAGACCACTATTCATATGTAAATCATCCCTGTGGGCAACTCCCTGAATATAGGATTAGTTCCCCCACAGGATGACCCCCATATAAATGTTGTGTCTATCCCGCTATGGCGGGCGGTCATTGCTTCATTGTGACACCATGACCTGCAGTCACCAGTAATTTAATATATGTGATCTTATTAACTGCTTAAATATCTGTAATGCAATTCATATCTCTGGGCCTGAATATTTACCCAGAATATTTAAAAGCTCATTGATTTAAGCTATGGCGGTATGTTTTCAATATCATGAAATAACACACAGGTATTATTAACTATGCAGATTTATTAGTTATCAGTAATAACCAATATGAATATATAAAGACAAAGGTTATACATATATGTATCTTAAATCAATATGACACGTATAGAACATTATTTAAGCGTTATTTAACCCCTGAAATGGGTACTCTAATAATTTTTTTTTTATTAAATAGAATGTTTCTAATATGTTTTATTTAAAAAAAAAAAAAAGTGTTATATGTGTTTTTTTTTTACATTAGTAAACCTGGCCACTACTTGTTACCCTATATGGCTCGGGATTATTTTCCCCCCCCTGACGTTCGGCATGTTCGGACCAACGCTGGCCGGGCAGCGTGGTCCAGAACGCGCGTTCACATGGATGAGGAGAGGGAGATGCAGGTGGGCGGGGATATTAAAATTTCACGTGCCGCGTGCGCACGACCACTGTGCTCGCTCTCTGCCTGTTTCCTATACAGGCAGAGAGCGAGTACCATGCTCGTACGCGTGCGGCGCGCAAAACATAAAATTTCCCTGCCCCCCTGCATCTCCCTCTCCTAATTCATTGCAGCGCACGAGCTGCAGGAGAGAGAGGAGACGGGCAGAAGCGAGCCCCGGGAAGGCTTCAATCGACGTCACGCCTGCCGTGGCCGTCCACTTCCTGCCCTCACCAGAGAGCTCAACTCTGAGCTCCTGCAGCAGTTAAACATAAGGTATTTTTATGGGGATTTGTAGAAATATAAAGACAGGGATAGATGTAGTTAGTGTCAGGGAAGATGGGGAGGGGGAATAGGGAAATTTAATTTAGTGATAGCTACTCTTTAAGGACCAAGCCCATTTTGCCCTTAACCCCTTAAGGACCCAGCCCAAATATACCTTAAGGACCCGGCCATTTTTTGAACATCTGACCACTGTCACTTCAAGCATTAATAACTCTGGGATGCTTTTACCTTTCATTCTGATTCCGAGATAGTTTTTTCGATGACATATTCTACTTTATGTTAGTGGTAACATTTTGTCGATACATTTCTTGGTGAAAAATTCCAAAATTTGATGAAAGAATTGAAAATTCTGCATTTTTTTTTTACTTTGAAGCTCTCTGCTTATAAGGAAAATGGATATTCCAAATAAATTATATATTGATTCAAAAATACAATTTGTCTACTATATGTTTGCATCATAAAGTTTACATGTTTTTACATTTGTCACCAAAGATATATATAACCCTACATATATAGTAGGTAAGGGTATGTATTTGCACTTATGACACCAAAAAGAGAACCATACCACAAATTAAACAGAAAAGTAATAGAATGTAAAAAATAAACTTTATTAATACAATTTAGTAATAAAAAATAGATATTAGAATTAAAGCAAAAAAAGTAGTGGCAATAGATAGGGGGGTTCAGGTGTAGGTATGGTTTGGCACCCTTTATTGTATACTATTGGCAGGTATTATTATTGTATCCTACCAGCTACTGTGGCATTTACTCCTTATACTTGTATATTTTGATGTATTTGGGTCCTACCATTGTCCTATATCTTTGTATGTCCACTAGTGCCTATCTATTGCTACTACTTTTTTTTGTTTTAATTCTAATATCTATTTTTTATTACTAAATTGTATTAATAAAGTTTATTTTTTACATTCTATTACTTTTCTGTTTAATTTGTGGTATGGTTCTCTTTTTGGTGTCATGTTTTTACTTTTGGAAGACATCAGAGGGCTTCAAAGTTCAGCAGCAGTTTTCAAATTTTTCACAAAATTTTCAAAATCGGAATTTTTTCAGGGACCAGTTCAGTTTTGAAGTGGATTTGAAGGGCCCTTCATATTAGAAATACCCCACAAATGACCCAATTATAAAAACTGCACCCCTCAAAGTATTCAAAATGACATTCAGTAAGCTTGTTAACCCTTTAGGTGTTTCACAGGAATAGCAGCAACGTGAAGGAGAAAATAAAAAATCTTCATTTTTTACACTCGCATGTTCTTGTAGACCCAGTTTTTGAATTTTTACAAGTGGTAATAGTAGAAAAAGCCCCCAAAATTTGTAACCCAATTTCTCTCGAGTAAGGAAATACCTCATATGTGTATGTCAAGTGTTCGGCGGGCGCAGTAGAGGGCTCAGAAGGGAAGGAGCGACAATGGGATTTTGGAGAGGGAATTTTTCTGAAATGGTTTTTGGGGGGCATGTCACATTTAGAAAGCCCCACATGGCATACCATTTTGTAAACAACACCCCTCAAGGCACGTAAAAAGGGGGTCCAGTTAGCCTTAAACCCCACAGGTGTTTGACAAGTTTTCGTTAAAATCGGATGTGTAAATGGAAAAAAAAATTCACACTAAAGTGCAGTTTTTACCCCAAATTTACCATTTTTACAAAGGGTGATGGGAGAAAATGCCCCCCTAAATTTGTAACCTCTTTGTAATCTCTTCTGAGTATGGAAATACCCCATGTTAGGACATAAAATGCTTTACGGGCGAACTACAATGCTCAGAAGAGAAGAAGTCACATTTGGCTTTTTGAAGGCAACTTTAGCTGAAATGTTTTTTGGGGGGCATTTCGCATTTAGGAAGCCCCTGTGGTGCCAGAACAGCAAAAAATACCCACATGGCATACTATTTTGGAAACTACAACCCTCAAGGAACGTAACAAGGGGTCCACTGAGCCTTAACACCCCACAGGTGTTTGACGACTTTTCGTTAATGTTGGATGTGTAAATAAGAAAACATTTTTTTTTACTAAAATGCAGTTTTTCCCCTAAATTTGTAACCCCATTTCTTCTGAGTATGGAAATACCCCATGTTAGGATGTAAAATGCTCTGCTGGCGAACTACAATGCTCAGAAGAGGAGGAGCGCCATTGAGCTTTTGGAAAGAGAATTCTTTGGAATGGTAGGCAGGGGCCATGTGCGTTTACAAAGCCCCCGTGGTGCCAGAACAGTG